>NC_134359.1:188848471-189151094 GCF_048569485.1 Anomaloglossus baeobatrachus
ACCACGACTTCATTTCATTTAAAGCTGTTCTCTCTTGTTCATTTAAGTTAGATATTTTATTCATTCCAAGTTTCTCAATATCCTAAGATACTAATTTTACAAAAACGTCAACCGCAGGACAAGTATTTAAATTGGGGAAAGTGGAAGATTTGCAGTAGAGATGTGTAGGATACTTACCACTATTATCATCATCCTCCTCATTAGCCAAGCTCTCAGGAATTTTTAATGCTTCAATTTCTTTCTCAGTCTCAAATGGAGAAGTATCAAGTTTGGATGTCCCTTTTTTAAAATGCCATTTTAATATTAATTTACGGGCAAACAGATGTACGTCCTTTATTGCTGTGAATTTATCTATGTCACAAGTAGGAGAAAAGGTTAGTCCCTTTTGCAGAATACTTTCCTTCAGGGGTGATAGAGAATGATCAGACAGGTTAATTACCTTGGGATGATCATCCCTCTTTTTCTTGCCAAAATTATCCATCCTAGTTTGTATACTCCTCTTCACTCCATGTCGGGTACGAAATGAATGTGAATTCATTGGTTCATTGTCCTGAAAAGAAGTACTACTGCTCGCCTCAGAGGATATGGAAGAAAGAGAATTTATATGAGGTATCCTAGGGTTCTGGGTAGATTTCTTATAGTGCCATCGGTATATCCTCTTGGTTTCATAATCCTTAAGGTCCCATTTGGTATTTTTTCAACTTTAGGGAGCTAACATCCTGTTCCAATTTATTTAAGTTTTTATCAAGTTCTTTATCGAACTCCTCCAGTTGTTCATTGGTAAGATTTTTTTTCAAGTTCCTTATACATACTTGTTAACCCCTTCACGACCGGCCGATTTTTCGCTTTCCGTTTTTTTTTTTTGCCATTCTTTTTCTGAGAGACGTAACTTTTTTATTTTTCAGTCAATATGGTCATGTGAGGGCACATTGTTTGCGGAATGAGCTGTACTTTTAAATTAAACCATAGGTTTTACCATATAGTGTACTGGAAAAAAGCAAAAAAATTCCAAATGCAGAAAAATTGCAAAAAAAGTGCGATAGTACTATTGTTTTTGAGATATTTTATTCACTGTGTTCACTGTATGGTAAAACTGATGTGTGGGTGTGATGCCTAAGGTTAGTGTGAGTTCATAGACACCAAACATGTATACGTTTACTTTTATATAAGGGGTTAAAAAAAATTCGGAAATTTGTCTGAAAAAAGTGGCGTACGTTTTACGCCATATTCCATGACCCCTAGTGTTCTCATTTTTCGGGATCTATGGCTCAGTGATGGCTTATTTTTTGCAACTCAAGCTGACGTTTTTAACGGTACTATTTTTGCGCAGATGCTACGTTTTGATCGCCTGTTACTGCATTTTGCTCAAAAGTTGTGGCGACAAAAAAACGTCATTTTGGCGTTTGGAATTTTTTTGCCGCTACGCCATATACTGATCAGATTAATTGATTTTATATTTTGATAGATCGGGCGTTTCTGAATGCGGCGATACCAAATGTGTGTATATTTTTTATTTTTTTAACCCTTTAATTTTCAATGGGGCAAATGGGGGGTGATTTGAACTTTTAGGTTTTTTGGTTTTTTTTAATTTTTTTAAGACTTTTTTTTACTTTTTTTTTATTTTACTAGTCCCCTAGAGGGCTATTGTGATAAGCATTCCGATCGCTCTGCACTATCTGCTGATCACAGCTATACAGCTGTAAACAGCAGATACACTCTCTTTCTCTTTTGCTGTGCCGCTGGCACAGCGAAAGAGAAAGCAATTCATGTGTAGTACAGGAGTCATCACATGACCCTGTGCTACCATGACAACTATCGGAAGTCACGTGATCGCGTCACGTGACTTCCGGAATCGGGCGGTAAGTAAAAGTTTACCGCGATCGCGCTGCTAATGGCGCTGTCACATATTGACAGTGCCATTTAAGGGGTTAAACGGCACGAGCAGATAACGATTCTGCTCGTGCCTAGCAGGCACACATCTCAGCTGTGAAAATCAGCTGAGATGTGTGCCGATGGCAGCATGCTGCCGCCGGCAGACCGTGGGCAGTAACATTATGACCGCTAGGACGTAATTTTACGGCCCGCGGTCGTTAAGGGGTTAAATACATAAGTATTAATTATGGGTGCCTTTATTACTGCACATGTTGTTTATTCTGCTTTTTTTGGAAATTGCAACATGTAAATTGACAAACAATGTTTTACTAACCACAGAATACCTTTTTAAATACATAAATAAGGCCAATAACTGATAATATATATACAACAAAAACGCAAAGTATAAGGCCAAAAATAACACTTTTATTGAACAAATTTATATCACATTAAAATACGTGAATTTAAAAGGTACCAACAGATATACGGGGAGGGACAGAGGATATGCTAAATATTCAGTTGGGATAGGAAAAGACCAATAAATATATCCAAAAGTATATAAATATAAAGTGCATAGTGCTCATGAAATATCCTGGATAGATATACAAGACTATTCCATCCCAATTATGGACCAAGAATATAAGGTGCAAATGCAGTCAATAGCAGCAATATTTCAGCAGGGGGAGCTCAAGATTTACTCTAAGTGTAATTCAAATAAAGTCACAGTAGAGCACAGAGCAGAATTATATGAGGAAAATATACATGCTGACACACTGCATAGAAAGACTGGTAACTGCCGCATGAAGCAAGCAAAAGAGGGTTTCAATTTTTGGCACAATGGAAAGAAGTGAACAGCTTATAAAGAGCATACAATACCTTTGTCCCGCATTCATGCTTCCAACGTACGTTTCGTAAGAACTACTTCAGGGAGCGTGTGTTGGAAGGGTAGGGGGAGGTATTTAAACACATCGGTGGTCAGTGAGCAGCTGAGCGCCAGTCAGCTGATGTATCGGGTGAGTCACAGTGCGGCGCATGAATCCTCCACAAGTGCCGTAATCAGGGGAGACATGGCAGCGGGCAGCGGAGAGAGAGCATCGGCTGCCGTCATGGAGATGGCGCCTGCGCTCACAACTCCTGTAGCCGCCGACAAGTCAATCCACGGCCGTGGTTTGGGGCATGCGCACAGACTCCAGGTTGGGACTTAGTCAGTTAAGTGTAGTAGAGCGTGTTTGCCGCAGTTGATGGAACCATAAGGTGAATATCAAAAGAGCCTGCATAAAGCTGCAAGCTACATATGTGTATAGAGTCCAATTATATGTAAAAAGTGCAAACCTGCAAAGTATGAAAAAGTGAGTGTAAAAATACAATGTATATATGACAAAATTTTTTTTTTTTTTTAAGTATACCTAGGTATATAAAAGTGAGAAAATAAATATATAAATATATGAGCACAACATATGCACAGACCATTCATATGAATTAAAATTGTGAATATAAAACACTGGATAAGTGAGATTAGATAAATATACAAAAATTGTGCCTACACAGGTGAGGATAATTTATAAATATGCGTGCAAAACACATGCACACACATCTATAAAAACCATAGATTATACAATTTAGAATATTAGAAAAAACACACACATATAATGTACAATAAACTGAGACAACATGAAATAGGGATCTTCTCCAATTCAGCATCCAAATCCACATCCAATTGCCCGAAACAATAGAAATAAGCGGCCACAGCTACGATAAAGATATCTGTTTTTGTTCCTTGTAAATTCATGTATTTTAATGTGATATAAATTTGTTCAATAAAATTGTTATTTTTGGCCTTATACTTAGCGTTTTTGTTGTATAAACAATGTTTTATTGTTGTATTAATTTGGACCACTAATTAAAAAATCCGGAGGATATGACTTTGATACATTTCCATTTTTTTCTGAAAATACTGTACAGTCTGTGAAAAAAATAAAGGAGTGTCAATAATGGTGAGCAGCAGTGTGCATGTTACATTTATTAGGTACATTGTTGGAAGCCAACATGGACAATGTACGTATTACAAGGAATCACTGTACTCCATATTGTATCTATCAGCTACCAGGACTTTACATCCAAGGAATCAGCTATGTACAGTTTTGGAGTCTCATAACCTGTCTGGCAGGAAGGCCATTGTGTGTGTTCTTTGATGATTTGACCTTTGTTCTGTCAAAGGGATAAAGGTTGCATCTCCATTGGAATTGAATACTGTGGCTTTAGTCTCTCAGAAGATCCACAACTCCTGTGGTGTTTTTGAATACCTTGTTTGTGGTCTTTTGGACAGGTACATATCAGTGTCCAGTAATTGGAAATTCTGTTTCTAGCCTATTGAAATGTGCATTGGTGAACAACCCCTTGTTTAAGTGCTATACAAACCTTTGATCTTGAGTTAGACTTCTCTGAGTCAGCTGTTACGCCCTAGGCCTTTTTGGCCCCAAAACCTTAACCCAAAGTACAAGGATGCCATCTGCAGGATGAAGATGACCACTGCAACCATACGCCATTGCTCATATTACCGGAAATTGATTGGACATTGTATCACAAAAGATTCCGGAGCAAGGGAGGAGTCGTGGGTTGTATGTGGGTGTGAATGGGGATCCTTTTTGGTATATATTGGAGTACAAATTGGTATCTCTCTCTCTCTATCTCATGAAGGACCATTGATAAGTATACATATATTTGCCTTTGTATTTTTCTCTAATTATAGGACATTGAAGAAGGGTTTTGTTATATACTTTATTTTGAATTATCTTGTTAATATCTTATTTTTCTTGTTATTAAACATTTTGTTATTCTTCCAAGTTTAAATTATTACCTATATACAAAGTAATCAGGACTAAAGGGAGAGCAGAAAAACACCTCCAACATACATGTTACATTTATTAGGCTCTGTGGTGTGTAGAAATCTAAGAGTATAATTAGGAACATTAGATTTGTGGACAATAACTTTTCCCTAAATTGAATTTCCCGGGAAAACCTGTGCAAGCAGGAAAAGTCTGAATATTACTTGATCTCTATACCTATTACTTCATCTCTATACCTAACACAAAGTTGATAGAAATTCTTTTTGATATTTTTATCCAATTAAACTGTTTGAAACTTTTTATTTCAATGCATTAAATTCAGCTTGTTATACTTTTATGTGATCATCAATAACATGTCACAGGTGTGTCAAGTATGACAGACAGTCCTGTGGTGTCTGGCTTTAGAAGGTCACAGCATTTGACTGTGCAAATTGCTCATTCTATTAGTTCTGCTTGGCTTTCATCCATCTCCCTTTAGGACCCTGTGGATTTCCTCAGCTTGTCAGCTGGTGTTCATCAGTACTTCCCTTGTCTTTATATATTTTCACTTCCTATTAATCAGTGCTTGTGATATTTCAAACATCTCTATCAAGTCTTCAGTGCTAGCAGTTGGCTTGCATACATCTAGAGAATCTTAGGCTATGTGCGCACGTGTGCGCTCTGCACCGCACCTAAAAGGTGCGCTTCAGAGCGCAGCTGAAAAGCTCCGTTCTGAAGCGCATGGTGCCAGCAGAGAACGTGCGCTCTGCCTGCAGCTCCTGCCATAGACAGAGCAGGGGCTGCCGGCAAAGCGCACGGAAGAAGTGACATGTCACTTCTTAGAACGCGCGCTTCGGGCAGCAGCCGAAGCGCTGCGCTCTAAGACGCCACGTACGCACGGCCCCTGCACAATCTCCATAGATTGTGCAGGGGACGCAGGACACATGCAGTTACGCTGCCCTAAAAAGCGCAGCATAACTGCATGAATTACGCACACGTGCGCACATAGCCTTACTGCTTGTTGAATTTTCTCTCCCTGAGTCAACTGGAGATAAGTTGTTTGTTGTTTTCCCTTGTTTGTTATCCTTGTGTGTTCAAGTGCCTAGTGGGGTTGATGAAGAGCTCATACCACCTCTATCCACTCCCTATTTAGGGCTTAGACCAGAATCGTCCAGGGCCAGGTATCCAGCTTAGCACACAGGTGCAAAACCTATTTAGGATGGTGAGGGAACCCAGGGTCCAGTGGTAGGCTTGACCAGGGGTCACCATCTCCCTCTTTTTTAGACACAGACTTTCCCTTTCCTTTCGCCATTTACTTGCTACTTCCCCATACCTAGCGTGACATAACATTCTTCATATGTCCAATGCTAATTAGAATAATATAATTATGTAGGTTGTCACATACTATTTTATATAAGAATTCTTTCATTAATGTTTTTTTTTGTTGCAGATGTTACTTTTAAGTCTATCATAAAACTTAATAAAGACCTTTAACCAATGTTTTCATATTGACTTGGACACAAAATGTAATAGTGACTACATTTCACCTCTCTGTTGTGGAGATATTAGTAATTAAAGTATTTCACACCTCTTGAGTTAACTTTTTAAAGTTCAAGTGTATCAGTAATCACATTTACGTATGTTGTGGTCCCACAAGAGTAATCTGTTTGTTCTGGGCTATTACTTTGTAAGCTGTAGTGACACCCTGCCCTGATCTCACTGAAGAGTTATTAGAAGTTAGCACAACAGTCATAACTGTGAATAGTGACACTTTGAGCTCTCATCTCTGCATAGACCATACAACAGAACTAAAAGTGCAAGGGAAGGAGGAAAGCTGAAGGGTTTGTAATGTGACACAGCTAACCTCAGCTGTGCAGACCCTCCCTAGACATAGACCTTATCTGAAAGGTTTTAGTTATCTGTGCTTTCTAATCATGTAGCAGGTTAGAGCTGGAGGTAAGGGTTGTTTGTAATTCTGAGATCAAGGCTGTCTTATACACTGATACATCTGCTGTAAGCTATGGAGGTGCATGCTCTTTTTTCCTGTAAGTCTTGCTGCCAGTATATCACTATCCATCATCATAAAGTGAGAAAAAGCAAACACTCGCAGAGAAAATTGTCTGATAACACCCACTTGGACTTAAACAAAACTAACAAATTAGCTGGCCAATACTTCAATTGCTAATAACTCTGCAATTATTATTCTTATTATTAATAATAATAACAACAAAAATAAATAATTTTATTCCGCTCTGCAGCCACTATTTCTTCATGTGTCCAGTCTAACATAGAACATTTGGTGATTTGGTGAAAGAACCTTTTAATGTGAATACAGTGCATTGGAAAAGTATTCACACCCCCAACTCTCTCCTCTCCCTTGGTATTTTTTGTGTTTTGCTACCTCATAACCTGAAATTTTCCAGGTTTTTTTAAGGGTTTCCATCAGTTCATGTAAAGAACATGCCTACAACTATGAAAATTTGGTTTTCTTTTTATTGTGAAGCAAATACCAAGTAGGATAAAATAACTGAAAAATTCAGTGTGCATACAGTGCCTACAAGTAGTATTCAACCCCCTGCAGATTTAGCAGGTTTACACATTCGGAATTAACTTGGCATTGTGACATTTGGACTGTAGATCAGCCTGGAAGTGTGAAATGCACTGCAGCAAAAAAGAATGTTATTTCTTTTTTTCTTTTTTTTTTTAAATTGTGAAAAGTTTATTCAGAGGGTCATTTAATATTCAACCCCTCAAACCACAAGAATTCTGTTTGGTTCCCCTAAAGTATTAAGAAGTATTTCAGGCACAAAGAACAATGAGCTTCACATGTTTGGATTAATTATCTCTTTTTCCAGCCTTTTCTGACTAATTAAGACCCTCCCCAAACTTGTGAACAGCACTCATACTTGGTCAACATGGGAAAGACAAAGGAGCATTCCAAGGCCATCAGAGACAAGATCGTGAAGGGTCACAAGGCTGGAAAAGGGTACAAAACCCTTTCCAAGGAGTTGGGCCTACCTGTCTCCACTGTTGGGAGCATCATCCGGAAGTGGAAGGCTTATGCAACTACTGTTAGCCTTCCACAGCCTAGACAGCCTTTGAAAGTTTCCACCCGTGCCGAGGCCAGGCTTGTCCGAAGAGTCAAGGCTAATCCAAGGACAACAAGGAAGGAGCTCCGGGAAGATCTCATGGCAGTGGGGACATTGGTTTCAGTCAATACCATAAGTAACGTACTCCACCGCAATGGTCTCCGTTCCAGACGAGCCCGTAAGGTACCTTTACTTTCAAAGCGTCATGTCAAGGCTCGTCTACAGTTTGCTCATGATCACTTGGAGGACTCTGAGACAGACTGGTTCAAGGTTCTCTGGTCTGATGAGACCAAGATCGAGATCTTTGGTGCCAACCACACACGTGACGTTTGGAGACTGGATGGCACTGCATACGTCCCCAAGAATACCATCCCTACAGTCAAGCATGGTGGTGGCAGCATCATGCTGTGGGGCTGTTGCTCAGCCAAGGGGCCTGGCCATCTGGTCCGCATCCATGGGAAGATGGATAGCACGGCCTACCTGGAGATTTTGGCCAAGAACCTCCGCTCCTCCATCAAGGATCTTAAGATGGGTCGTCATTTCATCTTCCAACAAGACAACAACCCAAAGCACACAGCCAAGAAAACCAAGGCCTGGTTCAAGAGGGAAAAAATCAAGGTGTTGCAGTGGCCTAGTCAGTCTCCTGACCTTAACCCAATTGAAAACTTGTGGAAGGAGCTCAAGATTAAAGTCCACATGAGACACCCAAAGAACCTAGATAACTTGGAGAAGATCTGCATGGAGGAGTGGGCCAAGATAACTCCAGAGACCTGTGCCGGCCTGATCAGGTCTTATAAAAGACGATTATTAGCTGTAATTGCAAACAAGGGTTATTTCACAAAATATTAAACCTAGGGGTTGAATAATAATTGACCCACACTTTTATGTTGAAAATTTATTAAAATTTAACTGAGCAACATAACTTGTTGGTTTGTAAGATTTATGCATCTGTTAATAAATCCTGCTCTTGTTTGAAGTTTGCAGGCTCTAACTTATTTGCATCTTATCAAACCTGCTAAATCTGCAGGGGGTTGAATACTACTTGTAGGCACTGTAACTATTCACCCACCTAAAGTCAGAACTTTGTAGAGCCTCCTTTTACAGCAATTACATTTTGGATAAGGCTATATGGCTTTCCACATCTTGCCACTGGGTTTTTCAATCATTTCTTAAGGCAAAACTGCTCTAGCTCCTTCAAGTTAGATGATTTCCTCTGGTGCACAGCAATCTTTAAGTCTGATCACCAATTCCTAATTGAATTAAGGTCTGGCCTTTGACTAGGCCACTTCCATACATTTTACATGTTTACCATTAAACCACTTGAGTGTTGGTTTAGTAGCATGTTTTTGGACATAGTCTTGTTGGAGGTGAACCTCCATCCCAGTCTCAAATCTGAAACAGGTTTTGATGAAGAATATCTCTTGGCCCTGTTTTTCACAGCATCAATCTTCCCCTTGACCAGGACCATTTTTCCTGTATCTGCTGCAGAAAAACATCCCAACAGGATGGTGCTGCCACCACTATGTTTCAATATGGGGATGGTGTTCTTGGGGTGAGAAGCAGTGTTGGTTTGCTGCCAGACATAGTGTTTACCTTGGTGGCCAAAAAGTTCAATTTTGGTCTCATCTGACTATATCGCCTTCCTCCATTGATTTGGGCAGTCTCTCACATGTCTTTTGGCAAACTCAAAATGAGCCTTCCAATTTTTGGCTGCAAGTAAAGGCTTTTTTCTGGCCACTCTTTCATAAAGGCCATCTCTATGGAGTGTATGGCTTATTGTGGTTGTATGGACAGATATTCCAGTCTCTGCTTGGGAACTCTGAAGCTCCTTTAGAGTTACCTTTGGTCTCTGTACTGCCTTTCTGAATAATGTTCTCCTTGCCCGGACTAACAGTTTTGGTGGGAGGCCCTCTTGTTGCAACTTTGTTGTGGCACCATGTTCTTTCCATTTGATGATAATGGATTTGATGTTTCTCTGAGGGATCATCAGAGATTAGAATGTTTTTTTAGAACCCAATCCTGACTTGTACATCTCAACAACTTTGTCCTGACTTATTTGGAGATCTCCTTGGACTTCATGGTGTTGTTTGGTTAGTGAATGTGATGCCTCTTCCTTAATGGTGTGGCAGCCTCTGCTGCCTTTCAGAAAAGGAATGTATATACTGACAGGATATGTGACACTTAGATTGCACAGGTGGTCTTCCTTTCACTAAGCATGCAATTGAAAAAGAGAAAAAAAAGGTGCAATGAGAAGCACCCGTATATAATAGAGTATTATTACTTATTGCCACTGCTCACCTATTTTGGTTGTGCAACCCCCGCACAACCCCAGTAAAGAGTTCAGTTTTTATGGGGAGGCAATCCTCTTCACCTCCCTGAAGCACTGTGTATGGGGAAACTTGATCCGGGCTTACTGCTCTCCTGACACCTCCAGTCTGCACCTACACCACAGGTCACGGAGTTCCCGGAGTTCCCGTTCTGGCATCCAAATCTAGCAAAATCTCTGTTACTCTGGACAAATTCCTATCCTTTGAGCAGCTACTGCCGGATTTCCGTTAAAGGGAATATATGAATGAAAAATGGCTATTTGGAGCCCTGATGAAGATATTTGCCAGCGGATTTTTTTAGAGACAAAATTTCTTAGCGATCTCTTATAACCACAATGCGTTTCAACAATCCACTGTTGTTTTCCTCAGGTGATATAAGCTTATATAACCTGATGAAAACAACAGTGGATTGTTGAAATGCGTTGTGGTTATAAGAGACCGCTAATAAATTTTGTCTCTATAATAATCCTCTGGCAAATATCTTCATCAGCGCTCCAAAAGACCGAATAGCCATTTTACTTTCACCAAGCATGTGACATGATAGTATTTACTTTCACCAAAAAATTTTAGGGACATCATAGCAAAAGGGGTGTACACATATACACATAGTAATTTGTTATTTACTTCATCTCATAAATTAATTTTTTGTTTATATTATTCTTACTTCACTTCCCCAACTTAAATAATTTAGTGCTGAGGCATCACACACAAAACACATTAAAAAAAATATTGAAACAGGTTATAATGTAACAAAATAGGTAAGAAGCCAAGGGGGTGAATACTTTTGCAAGGCACGGTAGGATCCACAACAGAGTGAAGGTGGATAAACTACGTCCTGTGTTCTTTAAATATTAAAGGGCAAATCAATTCTGTATGATAAGTACAGACAAGCTTTAGTTATTAATTTTCTAATTTGTCCAACTATTTTGCAGCTTAATTATTTTTTTCTGTACAATAAAAATACATAAAAACTATTAAAATGAGCATATTTCTTTGTTTGCCTTGAATACCTTCATTTTGCCACATGGTGGTGCATGATACAGTGATTTCACACAAAGCTTGCTTGCTACATTGCCAAAGCTAACTGCAGCTTCTCTCAGCATTTCACATTGGGGTGACATTTCTTAGGCTACTGAATAATTTAAAAAATAAACATTGATGGATGTAATATTATTTACCAGCAATGACTTGCTCTGTGGTTATGTCTTAGGAGGGGTATATGCACTGCAGTAATGTGACAAATAGCCATGTCAGGATCTATAGCATTACACATGGTGACTCAAGAGAGATCTTATTCATTTATCTGTGCGGAAATTAAAAAAGAATGCAGTAAATAGTGAAGTCTAGAGGTTAACCAGGTTATTGCAAAGTTTCTTCTACATTGTAATGAAAATCTGATATTAATAAACTGAAATGCAAACGTTGGAATTAATATTGACAAAGAGAGAGACAGGGAGCACTGAAATGTTTGAGATCTCCGTTTTAAATAATTTTTATTCATGAGAAGTATTTCTAATAAATATATAGTTGGGAAAAATAAATTAGAAATTGATGAATGCCATATTAGGGTGATAGATAGATAGATAGATAGATAAGTAGAGAGATAGATGACCATAGTGTCAAAGGCCACATGTCAACCAGTCCTAACGATGCAAATCTTGTGTCATATATTTGTTGGGGTATAAGGGGAAAATTTGTCTCCTTGCAGAGACCTGACAAACCAATCTGGCTGCCAGTGAGGAATCTTATAGCTGTAATGCTCCTCTGGGAAATATTTAAATTGTCTCTTCGGGGAGGAAGGAGACGTAACTCTAGTGCCATCCATTGGAAGTAGCAATCATAAAAGTCAAAAGTGGCTCTTTAACGAGCCACATTCCTTGTTGAAGAGACAATTTCAATATAGCTTCCCATATAGACAGATCAGATCTCATACTTTGCACTGACGAGGAGCAATCACTCCAAAACACCATGTCTGCAAACTGAGGTTCTAATCTGGCATAAATTCCAAGTCGTATGAAAAGGATTGTTAAAAGGCCACTTTTGACTTTTAGGATTGCTACTACCAATAGGTGGCACTAGAGTTCGTCTTCTTCCTCCCAGAAGAGACGATTTGAATATATTTGTTGGGAACATACTATTTATTCTATTTTCTATTTCAGATATCCAAAGATTAAATAATTCCACTGTAATCCTGAATATTCATATTTGGCTATTGAAAATAGCAATATTTCAATCCTTGATTCCAATTTGTTCAGAAGGCTAACCCATAGTTTGTTCTAGAACATAGTGTAATGTGGCCACTAGAATTCATAGCACAGTTACAGCCATCATCTTTACTCATCTCATGTTCCTGTTTTGCTCTATTTGCTCTAATCTTCATATATATTTCAGTATATATTTGTTCATTGTTGTATTTCCTTTTGCAATATGTGTGTCTATTATCTTTTTGGGGGACAAATATCCAACACATTATTTAGCACTGTTACTTGGAAACTCTTCTAGACCTGGACTCTCCTGGGAACTACTATGGTACTATTTAGACTTGGTAAGGTAGGATTATCTGGGCAATGTACAGCACACACACGTCATTACATGTATATACTTTAGGGTCTGTATTAAAATCTCCATTCTTGGATCATGGAGCCAGTTGTTACATCTATAACACAAACATTTAGGTTTAGGTGAAACGACCTCACAAAGGCATTGTACTGCAATACTGAAACAGCCGCACCATCAGCTGTATAACTGCACTGCCAGCAGAAAAGCAGAAAGTGAGCACGGAGGATGCACAATATAAACCAAGTGTCTCTCATCTGCTTGTTATACACCAGGCTTAGGTAGGGCTTTCACAATTTGATATCTTCACAATCCTACGGCAGTCAGAACCACACTAAAATTTTTCAGCAGTTTTAGGATGTGGTTTCTATTACATCACAATGTTTCTTAATCAAGAAACAGCATCAGGAGCCAGCGTTTTATTTTACACCACTCTTAAGATTTAAAACAAAATGCACCATATGGCTTAGCACCCCTCTAAAAATTGACTCTACTTTTAATGGAATTAATGGCACAGAGACAGATCCATCAAACAATAAACCTATTCAGTGATGGACAGGCACCATTCATTTTTAATTCAGGTTGTGTTAAAACCTTTTTCATTTTTATGACAGGCATAACACTGCATAATTCTTACTACCAAAAGTGACTAACACTTGAAAGAAAACCCCTTTAAACACTCTAAAAGGTAATATGAACAGAGTATTGTAGAGGTCTACAGTTAGGTCCAGAAATATTTGGACAGTGACTGAATCTCCGTGATTTCGGCTCTGCGGGCCCTTGGTTTGGATTTAAAATAAAACAACTGAGATGCAATTGAAGTGAAGACTTTCAGGTTTAAAGGGGTTGAACAAAAATATCCTGTGAAAGATTTAGGAATTGCAACTATTTTTCTACACAGCCTCCTCATTTTAGGGGCTCAAAGTAATTGGAAAAATTTATTTTACCATAAATAAAATGTTAATTTTCAATATTTTGTACTTTGTATCTTTTGCACACAATGACTGCCTGAAGTCTGTAAGCCATGGACATCACCAAATGCTCGTTTTTCCTCCTTTGTGAGGCTTTGCCAGGAATTACTGCAGCTGACTCCAGTTGTTGCTTGTTTGTGGGTCTTTTTGCCTTAGGTTTTGCCTTAAGCATGTGAAATGCAGCTCAATGGGGTTGAGGTCTAATGATTAACTCGGCCATTGCAGAATATTCCACTTCTTTGCCTTAAAAAATTCTTGGGTTGCTGTTGCTGAATGTTTTGGGTCATTGATTTCATCTGTAAAGCCCTGTAGCATTAAAAGCACTATATTTGCAAGTAAATAAATAAAGAAATTGTTCATCTGTGTTGTGAAATGTGTCCAATCTACCTTGCTGCATTTGATTAATTCTGAGCAGAGGTTAAAGCCCTGTATACTTCAGAATTCATCCGGCTGCTCTTTTCTTTAGTCACATTAATAAACACTAGTGACCTGGTGCCATTGGAAACCATGCATGCCTTTCCATCACACTGCCTCCACTGCATGTTAAAGAGGATGTGCGGTGCTTTGGATCATGAGCCAATCTAAGACTTCTCTTAATGTTTTTCTTTTCATCATTCTGATAAAGGTTTATCTTAGTTTCATCTAGCCAAAGAATGCTTTTCCAGAACTGGGTGGCTTATGGTAAAATTTTATAGCAAAGTCTAATCTATCCTTTTTATTTTTAAGGCTGATTAATGGTGTGCACATTGTGGCGAACTCTCTGTATTTGCTCTCTATGAAGTCTTCTCTTTATGGTAGACTTAGACATGTTGTGACCGGGTTTTTCTTCACCATGCAAAGGATTTTGTCATCATCCATGACTGTTGTCTTCTGTGAATGTTCAGGTCTTTTTGAATTCCCAAGCTTTCCAGTGTGCTTTTTTTTTTGCAAACATGTATGAAACTGTTGATTTGGTTACTTCTAACATTTCTGATATCCCTATGATGGATTTCTATTTTTCAGCCCAATGATTGTATTTCTTTCACTTACAGATCCTTTGACCACATGTTGCTGGTTCATAGCAACAAATACCACACCTGGAATCAGCTCCAGACCTTTCACCTGCTTAACCAATGATGGATTAACAAAGGAATAGCCCATGTGGTTTACTAGGGAGCTTTTTAGATAATTGTTCATTTTTTTTTGGTCCCTTAAAAAAAATGCAGCTGCATATTAAAGAGCTACAAGTCCTAAACCTTTACTTAAATTATGATGTAAATACCCTCAAAATAAAGCTGAGACTCTGCATTTTAAGCCCATATTGATTATATAACTGTATTTTGAATATCTTTTGGTAAGCAGCAAAAATGAAAAAAAAAGAACAAAAAGAAAGCGTGTCCCTGCCCAATTACTTCTCCAAACAAAGTGTAAATGAAAACATTTTCTGCCATCTCCCTCCTTCATCCACCTGGAAGCTATCAATCTAAATAAGTCCACAATTGCTTTCCTTACCTGGATAGATGGATAGAGAGATAGATGGGTAGATCGATAGATAGATAGATATATAGATAGATAGGTAGATTCACAATATCACTTTGTCAGTGGCAATATGCTCTAGGTGTTACCACACATTGTCCACAAAGCAATTTCCTTTTAATTACAGTATGCTCCATCACAATGCTTTGTGTGCAGACAGGGGCGTAACGACCACGGTCGCAGAGGTCGCCACTGCGACCGGGTCCGCAGGGTTATAGGGGCCCGGCAGCCGCTCTGCAGAGCCGACTCTTCTCTGTAAGAGAGGAGATGTGCTCGTCAGTGGCCGACTACGCGACCGCCGGGGGCCGGCCTGTGAGTCAGGGGGGGCCCGGTGTCATCAGGGGACAGAGGGGCCCCAGACCTGGAGAGGCCACCAGGCGTGTCTGACGTGCGGCAGAGCAGAAGTGCTCCTAAACAGCAGACGGAAGCCATCCTTCCAGGACCTGCGATGATGTCATGTGCCCATGTGACTGTGTGGGAGGAGACACAGGAATGCCGGGCAGAAAGAAACAGAAGATAATGATATCGATTCCTGAAAGAGATTGGGACACATGACTGGTAATGAGAAAAGAGGGGGCATGAGGAGGAGGGGGGTGCAGGGTGAGTGGCATATGAGGGCTGCAGACTGTAACAGAAGGATGTGAAGGGGTGCAGAGTGTTTGAGAGGGGTAAGTTGGATTACATGCAGGGTGAGGTATGTGGGGCAGGGTGTGTGAGATATGGAGGTGTAGTGTGTGTGATATGGAGGGTACAAGCTGTATGGGGAGCAGGGTGTGTGACATGGGGGTGTAGTGTGTGTGATATGGGGGGTGCAGTGTGTGTGATTATGATATGGGGATGCAGGCTGTACGTAGGGCAGGGTGTGTGGGATATGGGGGTGTAGTGTGTGTGATATGGGGGGTGCAGGCTGTATAGGGAGCAGGGTGTGTGGGATATGGGGGTGTAGTGTGTGTGTGATATGGGGGGTGCAGTGTGTGTGATTATGATATGGGGGTGCAGGCTGTATGTGGGGCAGGGTGTGTGTGATATGGGGGTGTAGTGTGTGTGATATGGTGGGTGCAGGCTGTATGTGGGGCAGGGTGTGTGAGATATGGAGGTGTAGTGTGTGTGATATGGGGGGTGCAGACTGTATGGGGAGCAGGGTATGTGGGATATGGAGGTGTAGTGTGTGTGATATGGGGGGTGCAGGCTGTATAGGGAGCAGGGTGTGTGGGATATGGGGGTGTAGTGTGTGTGATATGGGGGGTGCAGGCTGTATGGGGAGCAGGGTGTGTGGGATATGGAGGTGTAGTGTGTGTGATATAGGGGGTGCAGGCTGTATGGGGAGCAGGGTGTGTGGGATATGGGGGTGTAGTGTGTGTGATATGGGGGGTGCAGGCTGTATGGGAGCAGGGTGTGTGACATGGGGGTGCAGTGTGTGTGATATGGGGGGTGCAGGCTGTATGGGGAGCAGGGTGTGAGATATGGAGGTGTAGTGTGTGTGATATGGGGGGAGCAGGGTGTGTGACATGGGGGTGCAGTGTGTGTGATATGGGGGGTGCAGGGTGTGTGAGATATGGGGGTGCAGTGTGTGTGATATGGGGGGTGCAGGCTGTATAGAGAGCAGGGTGTGTGACATATGGGGGTGTAGTGTGTGTGAGATATGGGGGTGTAGTGTGTGTGATATGGAGGGTACAGGCTGTATGGGGAGCAGGGTGTGTGGGATATGGGCGTGCAGTGTGTGTGATATGGGGGGGTGCAGGCTGTATGGGGAGCAGGATGTGTGACATATGGGGGTGTAATGTGTGTGATATGGGGTGTGCAGGCTGTATGGGGAGCAGGGTGTGTGGGATATGGAGGTGTAGTGTGTGTGATATGGGGGGTGCAGGCTGTATGGGGAGCAGGGTGTGTGGGATATAGGGGTGTAGTGTGAGTGATATGGGGGGTGCAGGCTGTATGGGGAGAAGGGTGTGTGGGATATGGAGGTGTAGTGTGTGTGATATGGGGGGTGCAGGCTGTATGGGGAGCAGGGTGTGTGGGATATAGGGGTGTGGTGTGTGTGATATGGGGGGTTAAGGCTGTATGGGGAGCAGGGTGTGTGACATGGGGGTGCAGTGTGTGTGGTATGGGGGGTGCAGGCTGTATGGGGAGCAGGGTGTGAGATATGGAGGTGTAGTGTGTGTGGTATGGGGGGTGCAGGCTGTATGGGGAGCAGGATGTGAGATATGGAGGTGCAGTGTGTGTGATATGGGGGGTGCAGGGTGTGTGCGATTTGGAGGTGTAGTGTGTGTGATATGGGGGGAGCAGGGTGTGTGACATGGGGGTACAGTGTCTGTGATATGGGGGGTGCAGGGTGTGTGAGATATGGGGGTGCAGTGTGTGTGATATGGGGGTGCAGGCTGTATAGGGAGCAGGGTGTGTGAGATATGGGGGTGTAGTGTGTGTGAGATATTGGGGTGTAGTGTGTGTGATATGGGGGGTACAGGCTGTATGGGGAGCAGGGTGTGTGGGATATGGGGGTGCAGTGTGTGTGATATGGGGGGGGCAGGCTGTATGGGGAGCAGGATGTGTGACATATGGGGGTGTAGTGTGTGTGTGTGATGGACCCGTGGAAGCACCCCTAGTGGTGTGAAACGGTGTCGTTGCCCAGCGTGCTCCCTCCCCCCTTTTGCCTGCCTTTTGTATGCACGAATGAAGCATGAATAAAAGCAACGTTTTATCGGTGAGTGCTGCCAGCCTATTTCATTGATGATAAAAATATAGCATCTGCCCAAAAATGGTGCTATTAAAAACATCAGCTCAAGACGCAAAAATTAAGTCATCACTGAGCCATAGATCTCGAAAAATGAGAACGCTACGGTTTTTGAAAAATGGCGCAAAAAATGTGCAACTTTTTTTGGACAAACGTCTGATTTTTTTAACCCCTTAGATAACAGTAAACCTATACAAGTTTGGTGTCAACAAACTCGCACCAAACTGAGGCATCACAGCCACACACCAGTTTTACCATATAGTGAACATGGTGAATAAAATATCCTAAAAACAATCGTGCAATCACAGTTTCTTTTAAAATTCTTCCACACTTGGAATTTTTTTGCCATTTTCCAGCACACTATATGATAAAATTTATGGTTTCATTTAAAAGTACAACACGTCCCACAAAAAATAAGCCCTTATATGGCAAGATTGATGGAGAAATAAAAAAGTTACGGCTCTTCAAAGAAGGGCACAAAAAACAAAAATGGAAAATCGCCCGGGGGTGAAGGGGTTAATGAGATGGGATGGTTTTACGGATATTTTTCATAAGGAAAGGCAGTGTGGCGGTCAGAATTCATGCTGGAGGAATGGTGCAGCGGTCATAGTATAAGAGTGGGACAGTGTGGAGGCCATGTATCATAAGGGAGACAATGTGGGGTCACTTTTTTGTCAGGGAGCATAGAGGGGGAATTATTTTTTTCAGGTGCACAGTATACGGGTTAATTAGTGCACAGTATACAGGTTATTTATTGCACAGTATGTATGGATATTTTTTATTTAGGTGTAATAATGACACTAATTTTTTAGGGCATCGTGTTAGGATATGTTGTGGAAAACTAGAGAAGAAGGAAGTCTGCGGAGACGAGCTGTGGATGTCCAAGATCATCATGGCATCTGGACCAGATGAAGAAGAATGGGATAAGACCATTACAATCTGAGAAGAAATCACCAATAAGGTACCTGAATCTAAGGGAGCATTTATACTGGACAATCCCTCCTTTAGGCTATGTGCGCACTGGGAAATGGAATTTTCTTGAGAAAATTCCGCATGCTCTCAAAGATTACCGCACCCGCGGTAAAAAACCGCGGGGAAACCGCACCCGAAAACCGCATGCGGTTTGCCGTGGTTTGCTGCGGTTTTACCGCGGTATTATTCGCGGTATTGCCGTGGTTTTGCCGCGTGCGGGTTGGGATGTGCTTTATTGCATTCAATGCAATAAAGCACATTGAAAAAAAAAAAAAAGAAAAAAAAAAAAGTCATTTAATTCTGAGATAGTAGATAGACAGAAGAATAGATAGAGGGATAGATAGATAGACAGACAGAGGGATAGATAGATAGATGACAGATCGCTGCATTTCCCACGGTCGGCAGTGAGTTCACATTACCGGCCGTGGGAAATGACCGGTAATTACCTCTGCTGTCTGCTGCATTCATTCAGCGCTGTGTCTGTGACAGTCGCGGCTGGATGTAAGCAGCGCAGGACCTGTGGATTACGCCGGAGCGGTGGATTACGCCGGAGCTTTGGTGCGGGAGGGGTTAATAAAATGGTGAACAAGGCTTGTTTGTTTTATTTAAAATAAAGGATTTTTCGGTGTCTGTGTTTTTTTCACTTTACTTACGGGTTGATTATGTCAGCTGTCACATAGACGCTGTCATGATCAAGCCTGGAGTTAATGGCGGTGATCCACCACCATTAACCCCTTGTATTACCTTGCTGCCACTGCTACACGGCGGCAAGAAGAGCCGGGGACACGCCGGTGCTGCCGCATAATGCATGCGACAGTGCCGGGGCAGCTGCGGCTGATATTCTCGGCTGCGGGAGGGGGAGTGAGGCAGGGGACATTATCCCTGCCCCTCTCCCTCCCCAGCCTGAGAATACCGGGCCGCCGCTGTGTGCTTACCTCGGCTGGACGGTAAATATGCAGCGGAGCCCACGTTCTTTGTTTTCTACATTTCCGTTTTCTTTCTATGTGTGTTCTATGTGTCTGTGTCTGTGTTCTATGTCTGTGATGTCTGTGTGTGTCTGTGATGTGTGTTTGTTTACTCTCTGCTTTGCTTCCTCTTCCTGTAATGACATCACTTCCCTGCAAACCGCAAACAAGCGATGTACATTACCGGAGGTAAACCGCGAAATACCGCAGGGAATAACGCAGCAAAACGCAGTGAACCGCACAGAATTTGCTGCCTGCGTTATTCCCTGCGGGATTTCATGATTAACATTGGAGTCAATGGAGTGAAATCCCGCAGCGACGTGCGGAAAAGAATTGACATGCACTTGTATTTGCAAAACATGCAGCTGTCAAATTCCGCCTAGTGCGCACAGGATTTTTTTTCTCCATAGGATTTGCTGGTGATTCACTGCAGAGATGTTATGAACATTTTCTGCAGCGAAACATGCAGCAAATCCGCGGAAAATCCGCGGCAAAATCCGGTAAGTGCGCACATAGCCTTAAAGGGAATCTGTCACCAGGATTTGCTCCCCCCTGTGAGAGCAGCATAATGTAGAAACAGAGACCCTGATTCCAGCGATGTGTCACTTACTGAACTGTTTGCTGTCATTTTGATAAAATCAATATTTTCTCTGCTGCAGATAAAAGCTCAAGAATATGCTGGACTACCTGGCAACAGACCAAGTACTCCTGTAATGATAATTTGCTGTTGATTAATCAGTGATTTTATCAAAACTACACTAAGCATCCCAGTAATGACACATTGCTGGAATCAGGATCTCTGCCCCTATGTTATGCTGCTCTCAGATTAGAGGGAAAATACCTGCTGACAGATTCCCTTTAAATGATCATTGACCATTTGATTATATGAAGCTGATTGGCAGTTTAACAGCCTGTGACTGCAGACATATAAATCCTCATTGCATGCGCACAGTGAGCTGTCAGGGTTTTCCAGTGCCGGTGGTAAGAGCTGCCGTCATGTGACCACAAGTGTGCAATTTGCATACTTCTAGCCACATCGGCATGAGGCTTTAGACTGACTTACTGGTAGGGGCAGCATAAACCCCAACTACGGCCCTGCCGCTACACGTAACTGTATCATTTTGCGCATGCACGCTGCAATTTGTTTTCCCAGACCACTCGGTCCAAGAACAAAATTGAACATAACCACTGCCTCATTGGAAAACATTGGTCCGTGTGCGATCCAATGTTTTGTCAGATCGCACTTGGGCCAAAAATACACAAGCTCTGAGATGAAACCCTAGCTACGCCTCTGGTGAGGACATGTTTTTATTTTTTTTAATCAATGAGTAAACGGTGGCCAGAGGTCTATGGGGGTGCATTATACTATATGGAGGATTATGGTGTGTGCATTATACTATATAGAGGATTATGATGTGTGCATTATACTATATGGAGGATTATGGGGTGTGCATTTATATGGAGGATTATGAAGTGTGCATTATACTATATGGAGGATTATGGGGTGTGCATTTATATGGAGGATTATGGGGTGTGCATTTAAAAGGAGGATTATGGAGTGTGCATTATACTATATGGAGGATTATGGTGTGTGCATTATACTATATAGAGGATTATGATGTGTGCATTATACTATATGGAGGATTATGGGGTGTGCATTTATATGGAGGATTATGAAGTGTGCATTATACTATATGGAGGATTATGGGGTGTGCATTTATATGGAGGATTATGGGGTGTGCATTTAAAAGGAGGATTATGGAGTGTGCATTATACTATATGGAGGATTATGGTGTGTGCATTATACTATATAGAGGATTATGGTGTGTGCATTATACTATATGGAGGATTATGGGGTGTGCATTTATATGGAGGATTATGGAGTGTGCATTATACTATATGGAGGATTATGGGGTGTGCATTTATATGGAGGATTATGGGGTGTGCATTTATATGGAGGATTATGGGGTGTGCATTTATATGGAGGATTATGGGGTGTGCATTTATATGGAGGATTATGGGGTGTGCATTTATATGGAGGATTATGGAGTGTGCATTATACTATATTGAGGATTATGGGGTGTGCATTTATATGGAGGATTATGGTGTGTGCATTATAGTATATTGAGGATTATGGGGTGTGCCTTATATGGAGGACTATGGGATGTGTATTATCTTAAATCGAAAGCTGTGGGATGTGTATTATATGGAGGACTATGCTCTACATTATATTATATGGAGGACTATGTGAAGTGTATTATAATACATGGAGGACTATGGGAGGTGCATTATAATATATGAAGTTTTATGTGGGACCCATTATACTATATGGAAGGGTATGTGGGGGTCATTATAGTATTTGGATAACTATATATGAAGGGGACAAAGATAACGCATGGCATGGGAAAGTTTTGTGCTGAGGAAAAAAAGCTCTTTCCCTCAGCACCTCAGCACCCAGCTTTCTCATGCTCTGATATCATAGGAAAGCTGCGTGCTGAGGGAAAGATGTATAGCAGAGCATGGGGAAGGTACATGATGAGGACAAGATGTAAAGCAGAACATAGGAAAGCTGCTGATAGAAAGATTTCAGATCATAGGAAACCTGGGTGCTGAAGGAAAGAGCCAAGTGCCAGCGACACTATCCCATACCCCGAGTGTCGTGTACGTTTGGGGGGCCCCGGTCCAAACTTTGCACCGGGTTCCTTCAAACTCTAGTTACGCCACTGTGTGCAGATCTAGCAAGACAGCAGTATTTACTTGATCAGCAACTTATGACAGTGAGATAATCACAAATGTGTTTTCTGTTGACGTTTCACTAAAAAGTCTGCACTCTGTTTTCTGCCGGAAGCTGCTCATATGACTGCCCTTCTGATCATCTCAACAGATGACGCATTCAGACATGAGATCAATGATTTCCATGTCCTAGTAATATTCCCAACAGTGAATGCACAGTAGGACTTGTGTATATCATATACTTCCCAGCAAATACCAAAAACTTGTTTTGCTTTCTTCCCAGCATGGCTAGACAATATCAATGTTGTGTAATAACACAGCAGTAGGTTACAAGATGTGACTTTTAGGAATGTATAGGCTAATTGAACATTATTCATCCAGGTCAATATACAGTATCCTACAAACGACACACAATAAGCCCAATTGTGTCCCAGAAATCCTTTTACTGAATGACACAATTGTATTCTAATAGTACGTGTGCATCTTTGTCATAGTTAGTATATTAGCTTGTTAATTGTCAACATAAGGATAAGTACACTATATACATTAGTATGAGCTTTACATTTCCTAGTATAATAATTCTGTAGACTCATAAGTAGAGATAAGTGAACCCGCAGATGTTCAGGTTCGGCAGGACTTAAAAAAAAAACAGTTCGGGACCAGACTTTACCTTGAACTGGAGTCTGGACACCGAACAGCATATAAGTCTCTAGGGACCCAAACTTAAGTGTGATAAAATGGCTAGGGGGTTGGAAAAGGAAGCACTATAGGGATTAAAGAAAGACAATTATACTTACAGAGGTTCCTTGCGGTTGTCACACTGCTTCCAGGTCCATTCTGTAAAGCTTATGAATATTCACTTCTTCCCCCGCCCACCCTCCATGACAGCATCTGTGATTTGTTGCAGCTACACTGCATACCCACCCTCTGTGCCGGTATCTGTGATTGGTTGCCTTCACACTATTTGTCTGGGTTCCTGAAGTGGAGTTTAATAAATAAATAATTTTAAAAAATGGCAAAGGGTCCCATATTTTGATACCCAGTGCAGATAAAGCTGACAGCTGGAGGCTGCAGCCCCCAGCTGTGTGTATTTTATATTGGTTGTGTATCAAAATATGAGAGATCCCTGGCAGTTTTTTTTTTTTTAATTATTTAAAAAAACAACATAGAGTGCCCAACAATTTTGATACCCAGTGGCTTTTTTTAAATTATTTAAATAAATAATTTAAAAAACGGCATGGTGTTCCTCCAATTTTGATACCCGGCTAAGATAAAGGAGACAGAACGAGGGGACGCCTATGTTTATTGGGCCCTTCTCAGCCTAAAAATAGCCTGAAGCTGCCTCAGATTTGGTGCACCCATTAGACCCCCCCATTACTATTCGTGTAATGAAAATTAAATAAACACTTAACTAAGAGAAAAACTCTTTATTTAAAAAAAATCAACCCTCTTTCTCCAGTTTATTAAACTTCCAAATAACTCTGCAGGTCCGATGTAATCCACACCATAACATCCCATGACGATCTTGCCATGCTACAACCTGAGATCACAGTGCATGGTCACATTAGGAAATGTGACCAATCACTGCGAGTTGTGGGACACACCGATAAAGCTGCAGCTATGAGAGCGGTGATGTCAGTGAGTTCACCTGAGGTCACATATGCTGGTTCCCACGGTACCCCACCTGTGACTTCAGGTGAATTCACCTGAGGTGAATTCATTGAAAAATGTACCAATGGTGCCAAACCAGATGATGTATGCACAAACAGAATGTAGTAAACCTTCCTCTTGAAGGCGGCTGTAGCCCAGGTGCAAGATGCTGATGTCACAGCCACTACCACTCACCCCTCCAAGCTGGGGGAGAGGAGTAGCTGCTCAGCAAAAAACTTGCACACTAATAAGGATTGCACTGGGAGCCTGTCATATAGATAGGTGTGATGCACAGTGTCTGAACTGTAACCTATAGATGACACCAGAAACCTAGGTCAGGCGGGCCATTCAGCACTATATAAGTGCATCTCACACAGATAAGTGAGAAGCACAGTGTCTGAATTGTGGCCTATGAATGATGCACAGCACTAGGCTAGGTGGGTCAGTTAGCACTATATACATGCACCACACATGACAGGCTCACCAATATACCACCAAAAATCAAAAGGTCCACAAACATCCTGTAAAATTTGAAAAAATGTGCTATACCTCAATTGTGAGATATTGGTTGATATTTTGGCCCAAAATATGGAAGCTTGCAATCCACGTCACGGATTCTCACACTTGCGAGTCGCTACACTAATTTATTAAGAAAAAATCACATAGAATGTTTACTACATTCTGTTTCTGCATACATCATCTGGTTTGGCACTACTGTTACGTTTTTTCCTTTTTTGATACAGTTCTATGTGATTTTTTCTTAATAAATTAGTGTAGGGACTCGCAAATGTGAGACTCCGTGATAATAGTAATGGGGGGGTCTCATAGATCCCTCTTCATTACTCATCCAGGGCATTGTGGCAGCTGTGAGATTTTGACAAATCACAACTGTGCTTAGCCCCTTATATTACTTGGATTACCACCGTTGCAAGGCAATCAGGGTAAGCTCAATAAGAGCCAGGATTGGCACACCTAATGGATGCACCAATTCTGGGGAGGCTGCTATTTTTAGGCTGGACGGGACACAATAATTATGGGCATCCCCAGCCTGAGAAAATCAGCCCCCGGCTGCCTTATTTGACTGGGTATTAAAATTGGGGGGAACCCCGCACCATGTTTCCAAACTATTTATTTGAGTAATTTATTAAAAGACTCATGTCCCTTGTATTTTTATACACAGCCAAAGTAGATCAGAGCGGGGGGTTGCAGCCTCCAGATGTCTAGTTTATCTGCCCTGGTTATGAAAATACAGGAGACTATACAATTTTTTCCAATTATTTATTTATTTTTACATTCCTCTTTTTGGGACCCAGGCAGCTAGTGTGAGGGTATCTAGTCACAGACTCTGTCGCAGGAAGTGGGCGCGGGAAGCAGTGAATATTCATAAGATTTAATGAATGGACCCAGAAGCAGTGTGATATTTGTGTGGAAAATCAATAAGTATAATTGTCCTGCTTTAATGCTCATTATGCTTCCTTTTTCCCTTTTTTTTAAATTTATTTTTATCCAGGCATCAATGAGAAAGTCCATGTTTGTGATCAGTGCATGGACCCTAGGTGTTCGGTACGGATCCTGAACTTTACAGTTTGGTTTGCCATCCCTGTAAGCAGTGATAAAAGATAAAAATGGGAGGGTAAAAAATTTATGCCGAGTTCTGTGTAAAGTTTGTAAATTATTTAGTGATGCATTTGTATTAAAGTACAGAATCACATTGTCTTCCTCTCAGACAGATGGAATGATAGCTTGATGTGAGAATTTTACAACATCATATAAAACAATTAACCCTAATATGATATTGCTGAAGTATGCATTGGGTATTGATGGATGTAACAAGACCCCATTGTTCTAGAAAAATGAATCCCAGCTGCTGATCACAGCCTCATGTGCCTTTGATGTGCTGGTGGGTGCTTATGGGATGATAGTTACAGCTAATGGTTATTTCTTAAGAGATTTAGCAGCTCTGTCTAGAAAGTGAAACTGATTCTCTGATGCTCCTATCGTCTGAGCCAATCGATCGTTCCTAATGGAGTCTCTTTAAAGAAGGAGCGAGGTGCCTCAGCCCACATGAAGTGATCTACAGCTCTATTGTCCTGGCTTTTGGTCCTTAGATGTGAGATCAGGCTTAGTTAGGAACAGAGATCAAAAGGATAAACAGTGTGAATAAATTCTTAAAGCGCTGACCCCTTCCTGATACAATCATTACTGTAATGCGCTCTAGATAAGAAAGAGTGATTGTATGTTATCTCTGCGTGACGTGAGGACAGACACATTCAGCTCATATTTATAAGAAAGATCTAAATACTTCAGGGATTATTAGCTCATAATGACAAAACAGACAGCACATATAATTTGTCAAGAATAGTAATGGCCATGGGACTCGGCGATCAATATATCATCAGAAGTATCACCATTAAAAAATACAAAGCCATAATTCCATTTCAGAATGTGAAGATGTGTATTATAATAGAAATGTATGAGAAAAAAATACTGTCATAGAAATCACGGCTAACAGATGGAAAATGATTTACATAACAGGGAGATCAGGCTTTAAGATTTTATGACACTGCCCTTGTTATTTTCTTCATTTTCAGTGGTAAATATAGGCATATGCCACTGTACAGTATAGGCATATGCTTCCACACGCTAATGGTTTTGTTCATGGTTTCTTTACATGTAGTTAAATCCAAAAATTCCCATTTTTTATTACATCTAACAACTTGGGGTCTTTTTTCTGGAATGAAATACACAAAATTGTGTGTAATTCGCTTTGCATCAGATGTCTTATGTGGATGTATTTTTATACTTTTTTACATTTTTACATGATGTTACTATTATCACTCTTCCTATATCAAGAGGCTATACTCATAATAGAAAAAAATGGGATTGGCCTTTACTTGGTAAAACTGTGTACATAAATACTACATGCCAGTTATGTACTAAAAAATGGAAGGTGCACCTGCGACGCCTGAGTTCGGTATTGATCAGGGCCTTGTGTAGTTATTTTTTTATAATAATTCTATGTGTTATTTTTTATCTCCCATGTGTAGAAACCCCTCCTGCCATGAGTATCAGAAATATCCTTTAGTATTATTCGGTGTTATCTCCCTCTAGATGCCTAGCATAATATTATTATTATTATTATTGCAGTCTTTTTCATTCACTTTACCTTCCCAGGAAGAGTTAAGTAGCACATTAGCCACTTAACAGATGATATAATGAATACATGTTTTTGCCTAGAGTGTGCAGATTTATACCGATCTAAGGCTGGAGCTGGAAGATGACTTTAGTTGCCTCCGGCCAAATTGTGCAGCTGTGATAGTTCGCTGCTGAAGTTGAATAAGGTCGTCTATCGTGGCAGTCACCTTACACAGTGACAATCATTACTATGTGTCATGACACGTTAAAGAACTGCTTCTTAGTGCAAGATACCATGATAATCACAGCAACTGTAGATAGAAAGGTGCCTTTTTCCCTTGTTGCTATAGAAATGTCATAATTGCTTCACTGCAACATTACTTTACAAGACAAAAATCTAAACTAACAAAGATTAAAGGTCCCCATAGATGATAGATAGATGTCAGGTGAAGAATGGTGTAGCTGATCGCTCGGCTGGCAGCTACCTCCCTCTCCCAGCCCCTCCAAACACCGAGTGCTCCTTTGCTCTTTATGAGAGATCTGCTGCCAGAACCCCCTGGCAGTGGCTTATCTCATATCCCTGACATCATCTATCAGTGAAGAATAGCAGGCACGGTACTGATTAAGGAACGTGCCTCTGACTGTGGAGCCCACCTGGCCAATGCTAAAGGAGAGAATGGTCGTGCCTATTTACCCTCTTTCCACTACTCCCCAGGTGAGCCACTAATTGGGATGCCCAGCTGACCAACAGGATCACAGGGGAAAGGGGGGTCCAGACACACCTACAGTTGTTAAATTCAGTGCCCCAGGGTCAGGGATTTCCTCTCTGCCCCCTAGAAGCTTTTGTTCCTGTGGACTGGACGCTATGGAAGCTATTGTCATGTCTGACCCCCTGATGGAGGCCCCACGGCAGAGAGCAGCACAGGAAGGTGAGCACTGGCTTCAAGCCCTTATTACTAGCCTCAGCGCTCCCCTCCCTGTGCCCTCTCCGGCTCCCTCTCCTCAGGCAATATTATCAACCCCTGGGGCTCCATCCAACACTGCCCCTCCTGACCTCCCCATAGAGCAGTCTGCCCAGTCCCAGTCACTAGTCTCCCCTGCAGCCCCACACTCCAGCACCACGGATCCTCCTTCCCCCCAGGTGGTCGCACGCCCCTCACCCCCACAGCCTGCAGCTTCCTCAGCCCACACTATCAGCACTGACCAGCCAGCTCAGGGAGGCAGGCGCTCCAAGCGCTGCTCTCGCCCTCCAGAGCGGCTCCGGTTCACTGGCGAGCCCCTGCACCACCGGCGCCAGGCCTTGGGTCATACCGTGCTACCCTACGTGGAAGCGCCCCGCCCCCTCCCTAGATCCCGAACACAGAACACAAAGTACGGGGCCAGGAAACAAGTCACCGCCCCCTTTTCCCGGCCTCACATCCTGACTCCGCCCACAATGCTGCATCACTCCCAGGTACCACCCACTCCCCTGCATCACTTCCACCAGGCCAGTACCGCCCCTCCTGCAGGCTCCGTTGTGAGGCCTACACAGGAGGAGAAGATTACAAGTGTCATGGCCACAGATGTAGCTGCAGATCACCCTGATCTGTCTCTTCTGACTGATGAAAGCTTCCTGCAGCAGCAGCAGGGCTGCAACTTTACACACAGTGAAAGTGCACCAATCACAACTGATACACACACAACATCCCCAATAACAGCCCCCCCCTCACACAGCCCTTAATAAACAATATATAATGCCCCTATACTCCCATTCATGACCCCCAACAATGCTCTGCACACCACTAATCACATTATAAACCGCACAAACTCTCCCCAATAATTACACATCCCAATGTTAACTAATGAAAACCACATAGTTCCGGCCCAAAACCCACCCTGCTAACCGATTATTAGACATTCAAATGTCCCCTCAGTCACCCCCAATGCACCCCATAGCCACAGCAGATGTAGGCATAAGTACTGCAGGTCCTCCCCATCCTCCTCGGATGAGTCCCGATGCCATTCCCCACGTCCCTCTAAAAGGCGATCCTTACATTGCCACAGGAGATGCAGCTCACATAGGCGATGCCACAGATCTCGGTCCTCTAGATGGCGTTCCCCATCATCACAATGGTCCGACGCATCCGAGAGTCCCGATAGACAAGCCCGCGCTCACGACAGATGTCAGCTGTCACAAGCTCCATTTGTGGCTGTCAGCCGAGGAGACCCGTCATCTTCCAGGGCGTCCGGCGAAAAGTACCAGACCATCATCCAAGCAGTAGTGGGAGTCCCTCCATCACTGAGAGTCGCTCCCCCTGCCATCACCCGAGCGGGACCCGAAGTCCCTCCATCACTTGGAGTCACTCCTCCTGACATCACCCGTGCAGGAGCCGGAGTCCCTCCATCACTTGGAGTCACTCCTCCTGCCATCACCCGAGCGGGAGCCGGAGTCCCTCCATCACTTGGAGTCGCTCCTCCTGCCTTCACGCAAGCAGGAGCCGGAGCCCCTCTATCACACGGAGTTGCTCCTCCTGCGGCAGACAGCAGTGAGTTCTCCGAGTCCAATGAACACGACACCTTACATAATATTGGGCATAACACTGTGGGGAATGAGCTAACCTCAACCATTAAGGCATTAATTCAACAGCTGATGTGCTCTAGCGCTTCACCAGAAGATAAAGCTACACCTCAGCTAGCGAGCCTTCACAAGGACGTGTTCCTCTGCGGTATTAGCCCCCTAGGTGCACACTTAGATCAGGAGACAAGACACAAAATTTGGAATAATGACTATATTAACATGTGGTCCTTATTATCTGCTGACCAACTGACGATAGATAAAGAAAGGAGGACAAACGACCGTTTATACGACAGATATAGACCGAAAATAGCGCATACAATGAATAATTAGCTACAGGCGTTTACAGTCTTAGGCTGTATTATGGGCCAGAAGCATCCAAAATGCTGCTTGGAGCTATATATATATATCAGGGTCTGATATATAACTCATACAAGGCTCATGGTGGATCGGCCTGGTGGCGGTATGACGAGGAGTTCCATAGGCCTAGGCTGGGGAGTTAAAGCGACAGAAGTGTGGTTACGACTGATGCTGTCACAGAAGCATCCCCCCTTTTCATCTACGACCACTAACTACCCCACAGCTGCAGGCCAACATTCAGTGGTCGTACAAAAAAATGGGGCCTGCTGGCTATTTAATGAGGGAAATTGCCAATTTCACGCGTCGTGAAGGTACAGACATGACTGGTATGCTTGTGGAGGACACCAAACAGCAAGGTGTACCTGTCCAGCAAACAGGGTGCCTTCAAGGCAGAACCCCGGTAACCGCAATGGCCCCCTGGTTAAACCTCTACCCTAATAAAGAAGCTGCAAGGCAATTGCACTCCAGCTTTACACAGGGTTTCATTATCACCTTCAAACTTAGTAGAACACCAACCCTGGCAAATAACCTAAAATACGCTCATGAATTCCCCGAATCTTGCACCAAAAAATCCAAAATGAGGTTAACTTAGGCCGAATGGCGGGACCCTTTCAATCAATTCTTTTTCAAAATATCGGGATTACCCCGTAAGGCATTATTCCAAAAAAGGAACCCGGGAAGTATCGGCTAATCCATCATCTGTCCCACCCAAAAGGTGCATCGGTTAACGACGGGATCCCCCCAGAAGAAGCATCGGTAACATATGCGTCCTTTGACAAAGCAGTAGAATTAGTCCGCGCAGTGGGGCACGGTGCCCTGCTAGCTAAATCTGACATAGAGTCAGCATTCCGCCTTTTACACGCGCATCCCGACTGCTTCCACCTTCTAGGTTGCAAGGTGAACGAACACTATTATTATGACATGTGTCTGCCAATGGGATGTTCCATTTCATGTCACTACTTTGAGCTGTTCAGTTCATTCCTGGACTGGGTAGTTTGTTACGAAACAAGCAGCAATTCATTGATCCATTACCTTGACGATTTTTTGTTCCCGTAAATTCTAAACTCTGCTCCCTGCTCCTCACAAAATTTAAATTTATACCTCAGCACTTCGGCGTACCGCTATCACCTGAAAAAGCAGTCAGCCCCTGGAACGTTTTGCCTTTCCTCGGCATCGAGATAGACACTGATGCAATGGTTTTTCGCCTGCCAGTGGAAAAAATTTAGAAAACACTGCATATGTTGGAGGGTTTCTGCGTGGCGAAAATGGTTACCCTCCAACAGATACAGTTCTTGATGGGTCTGCTGACATTCGCCAGCCGCGTAATGCCGGTCAGCAGGGCCTTCTCTCGGCAATTATCGTTGGCAACAAAGGGCATTTCCCAACCAGGCCATAGAATCAGGCTCACTCGCTCACTGAAGGCAGACTTACTAGTCTGGAAAACATTCCTTCAATCCTTCAATGGCCATACCTGCGTCATGGCTAAAGAGATGTCAAGCACGGACCTAGGGCTCACTGTAGGAGGATGTAATATAAAGAGTTTTGCGGCAATATATAAGAACCAGTGGTGTACAGGCAGCTGGCCGGATCTTTGGGCCACATCAAGCTGGGGGAGTGATCCGGCCCTGCTAGAAATTTTCACAATAGTATTGTCCGTGGAGTTATGGGGTCATCAGCTGAAAAACTGAAACATTCAATTTCCAACAAAAAATCCGATAACGGCAAAGAGCTTAAATCACATGTCATCTGCGTTGCTGCCCTTACTGGCTCTGTTACGCAGGCTTGCACTACTATGCCTGAGACACAACATCTGGTGCCGAGCTCGACTAACGGCGGACCTAGACGATAAACTCGTTAACTCTCTCTTATGTTCCGATTGACAGGCCTTCACAGACCATCACCCAAAGGCGCAACCAGCGGGTGTCCCATGTCCTCCATCCCTATGGGACACAGTAGCCAATCACTGATGCCTTTAATCTGTGCCTCCATTACGCCAGCTACCTTGCAGGTCTATGGTAAGACTTGGGAGGAGTGGTGTTCACTAATCCAGGGTAGGCCCGTTCATAAGTACGCCCACGCAAGAAGCAAAGTGACGACAGAATTTTTGGTTTAGCTAAAAGAAAAAGGGGCGTCGGGCACGTCAGCACAATGGCGTTTATTGGGAATAGCTTTCTTTTTTCAACTAGCAGGGTGGGTGGACGTGACTAAGTTCTTTTTCATTAAACAAGCCACTAAAGGCTGGAAAAGGCTTCAACCGAGTCAGGAATGTCGTTGCCCCATGTCATTGAAATTACTACACGACATTATTGCAATATCCCCCTCAGTATGCAGGTCTCAATACGAGGCAACCCTCATATCAGCAGCCTTCGATATCGTTTTTTTTTCGGTGCGCTGCGCATTAGCAAATTGTTACCGCGCTCAAAAACAGCATCTGAAGGTGGGTTACTCGACGAGGATTTAGTCATATGCAGCAACACCCTGCGCATTTGCGTGCGTAAATCCAAATGCAACCCCACCGGGAGGGGCACGTGGGTCCTGGTTAACTCAACAGATGGCCCAGTATGCCCACTAAAAATAGTCAAACATTACGTGCTGATAAGACACGCAAGCAGATTTTTTTCTTTCCCATACGGACGGGTCCCCGCTTACTAAGTTTCAATTTCAAGCAATGCTTAAACAGTGCTTAGCGAAAGTTGTTGAGAATCCGAAGGAATACGGGACGCATTCTTTCCGAATCGGGCAGCCACTGAGGCTGCAAGGGCAGGAGTAACGGAGGCTGAAGTGCAGAGAATGCGTCGCTGGAAGTCCACTTGCTTTGCCAGATATATAAGACTGGATTTGCTGAAATAACACGTTTATCTATTACAGGCGACTGCAGACCAGCAGTCTGGGTAGTTGGTCATTCTTATATTTACTGGGCAGCTAAAAGGGCCATGAATCGACCAGGTGGAAAGAACCTGGGCTTCAAAAACGTAGAGGTCAATTGGAGAGGCATCAGAAGGCTATGATGGCAACAGGTTTTCCCAAAGACGGTCGAAATCTCCAGGACGGGCACGGGGCCATTAGTATTGGTGATACATGCTGGTGGCAATGATGTGGTGAAACGCAGTACAGTTGAATTACTAACAGTTATGAAGACGAACATTGAACGTTTTACCTACCTCTTCCCGGATACAGTACTGGTGAGGTCAGAGATTATACCATGAACGGTATGGCACAGAGCAATAAATGCAAAAGCCATAGAGCGTTCAAGGAGAAAGATTAATGCGAGGATGTCAAAATTTGTAAGAAGAAGATGCAGTATCGTGGTTCGTCACCACCAGTTGGAAGGCGATAACGCCGCACTTTTAAGATCACACGGAGTGCACCTTCCGGACATTGGTCAAGACATTTTGTTGTCCGGGATACAGGATGGAGTGGATCAGGCCCTCAAGGTGATGAGTGGGGGCCGGAGTCCTGTATAGGCGGTACACATGATCCTCCGTGGCGGAAAAGGTGGAGAGGGGCAAAGGTCATAACCGCTTGTTGGCTGATCACCTGTCGGTCGCAGATAAGGTTGCGTCGACGAGCTCATAATGACATTGAAGGGCCCTTCTCTATCTATGAAATTAATAAACTGTGACCGACCTGTTTTCACCCCATCTAGGCCTGGCCGTTTTTTCATTTGGGAGGAGGGGAAGGAACCGTTTCAGACACGCGGGTCTTCACAGTCTTAGGGCGGCATTACACGGGATGATATATCGTGCGATCACATGAGCGATCGCACCCGCCCCCATCGTTTGTGTGTCATGGGCAATTTGTTGCCCGTAGCGCACAAAGTCAGTAACCCCCGTCACATGTACTTACCTCCCGAACGACCTCGCTTTAGGCGGCGAACATCCTCTTCCTGAAGGGGGAGGGACGTTTGGCGTCACAGCGACGTCACACAGTGGCTGCCCAATAGAAGCGGAGGCAGAAGGAGGAACGACATTATGAAAATGAACGACGTGTCAACGAGCAACGATAAGGTGAGTATTTTTGCTTGTTCACAGTCGTTCGGCGCTGTCACACAGTACGACATCTCTAACGATGCCGGATGTGCGTCACAGAATCCGTGACCCCGACGACATATTGTTAGATATATCGTAGCGTGTGACGCCACCCTTAGGCGGGCTTTGCACGTTGCGACGCTGCAGCAATAGTCCCCGCCCCCGTCACAGGTACATTATCTTATGATTGCTGCCGTAGTGAACATTATCGCTACGGCAGCTTCACATGCACTCACCTGCCCTGCGACGTCGCTCTGGCCGGCAAACCGCCTCCTTACTAAGGGGGCGGGTCGTGCGGCATCATAGCGACATCACACGGCAGGCAGCCAATAGAAGCTGAGGGGCGGAGATGAGCGGGACGTCAACATCCCGCCCATGTCCTTCCGCATAGCCGGCCGGGACGCAGGTAGATGTTCCTCGCTCTAGCGGATTCACACACAGCAACGTGGGCTGCCGCAGGAATGAGGAACAACATCGTAACATCTCAGCAGCGGCATTATGAAAATGTCGGACCCTACACCGATCATACGATAACGATGCTTTTGCGCTCGTTAATCGTATGTAAAAGGCTTTACACACTACGATGTCGATAGCGACGCTGGATGTGCGTCACTTTCGATTTGACCCCACCGACATCGCACCTGCGATATCGTAGTGTGCAAAGCCTGCCTTAAGGGGGCTTTACACGCTGCGACATCGCTAATGCGGAGTCGTTGGGGTCACGGAATTTGTGACGCACATCCGGCCGCATTAGCGATGTTGCTGTGTGTGACACCGATGAGCGATTTTGCATCGTTGCATAAACGTGCAAAATCGCTCATCGGTGACATGGGGGTCCATTCTCGATTATCGTTACTGCAGCAGTAACAATGTAGTTCGGCGCTCCTGCGGCAGCACACATCGCTATGTGTGACGCTGCAGGAACGAGGAAGCTCTCCTTACCTGCCTCCCGGCCGCTATGAGGAAGGAAGGAGGTGGGCGGGATGTTACGTCCCGCTCATCTCCGCCCCTCCGCTGCTATTGGGCGGCCGCTCAGTGACGTCGCTGTGACGCCGCACGGACCGCCCCCTTAGAAAGGAGGCAGTTCGCCGGTCACAGCGACGTCGCCGGGCAGGTAAGTATGTGTAACGGGTCTGGGCGATGTTGTGCGGCACGGGCAGCGATTTGCCCGTGTCGCGCAACAGATGGGGCGGGTACCCACACTAGCGATATCGGGACCGATATCGCAGTGTGTAAAGTAGCCTTTAGTCTGTCAGCTGAAACCATCGATACTAGCAGATTCAGCCAACGTTGAAGGTAGGGACATTATGGAGCTCTTTAGCCTAGGTATATTATAATGTTTACCTTCACATTATAATGAAGGAGTAAATATCATTGGACACAGTGTTATTGCCCACTGATAAGTTTACTATACAATGCATGATTCAAAGGGGCCTGTTGCCACAATGTTTAACTATTCACTGCTGTTCAATAAACTTAGGCTTATCTTATGGCTAATACAATGGATAACTACATTCCTGAGTATGGTACTTAACCCAAATAGATACTCTTGTTCTGAAAAATCATGCTAAAATGGGCAACTAGGTATTTCCCTTCTGTTTTCAAGTGTATCTGTCTCTAGCAGTAGGAACACCAAAGTGGATTTTAGTCAGTTGAGGACGGTCTTTGCATCTCTGAGCCTGGTTTCCATATATGTTAAAATATAAACAGTTATAACAATGACATGGATTTTCTTTTCAGGGCTGGCAAATAGCAGAAGCATTGAATACTAGGAAGTAAAAGTCCCAGATCCTGTAGTACTGGCAGAATGCTTATGTAGAGAAACCACACATTTAAAAACAATGATTTGAAATCCTCACACCATGAGAATTAGAACATATTAGACAGATTTGTGCACCAAAAGCAATTTTAATTTGTTGTAGGCAATAAGATCATGCTCTAAGTCTGGCTTTGGATGAAATGGATAGTACGTCACTGTATAGGCAATCTGTATGAGGATAATAATATTTATTAATTTATATAGCGCAAATAATTCCACGGCACTTTACATACATTGGCAAAGATATTAATATTCTGCTTGAAAGAAAATAAAGACTCTTGTAATATGAAAGACGGCCAAAAAAAGAAAACCTACCATTCACTGTGTCCATACTGATCAATAGCCCTTCTATCAGCTAGCTGTACACTGTATAAATTTGTGGAAGGCCTTTTGACTAAGCTTTTTTCTTTTGCTGTTCGTGCAATGTATAAGTTGCTGACAACTCTGTTTTTCTGCACTGCTTGTACCTTTGACTGACAGATAAAAATGAAATATTTGATACACATTTATGGTATCTACCATATCAGTCCCTATTCTTTCTGTTGTTGACAACTCTTTTTCACTCTGGGTTTATGTGACCAATGTTATTTGACTTTGATTAATGTCCATTAGGTGGCCACATGTGTGATATAGTATATTCTGCCGGAAGATTATATATGCAACGCTGCTCACCCTTCTCACTCTAATGTTAGATGATGTAGCATCTGCCTCTATCATTTTTGGATTGATTAGCCCATAAGTTCAGATTGTGGCCATGAATTAAAATAACTCTGGGTTTCTGGAGTATTTTTTTGGAAATGGCAGACAATATAACACCAGAAAAGCAGATCTAGGTTGTGATTATCTTTTTCTTACTTTCCAATTCCAGTCACAGAGACATTTCTTCTTCGTTTTCTTTTTGTTGCGGTCACTGTCAATCCCTGATATTATCACTCACACTGACTCTGTCGGCAAAATTTATTCTCCCTCTGTCTCATAAGTCACAGTCTTCATGTTATGACCTCCCTTTTCCCATATTACAAGCACCAAACATTTATTTTATTCCAACCCCCCTTCAAAATTTCCACATGGTCTATATAAATTATGGGCATTACACAATGAAATGAAATGTGACAATTACAATCAATTCTCTCCGGTTATAATATATAACTGCTTTACTTATAATTGGGATAAATGTTTGGAACGAATATAAACAATACAATACACAGAGACTACAATTGTTTGGATAGAGGTAGTTTCCGCATGAACAGCATTAGATGCAAGAAGATGAAACATGTGAATTTGTATATATCACAGTATTAAATGAAGTCTAACTATGAGTTCACGACCTAAGTCTGATATATACAAAATATATGAGTATTGGTGATTTCATTTTTGTTTCCTAAATCCAATGTCCATATGAAAATAGGAAACTTTGTAATATATTTTATATATTAGCTTCTTTCTCTTCCTGGATTGATCTTTTACTTTAGAATGTTGGGTAACATTTGTAAAATCTGTATTCAGTGAGTACAAAAGATGAGACAATCAATCCTTGAAGTATCGAGTTTGACCTGATTTAATTTGAGTTTGAACATTTTGAGACTTAATTTGAGGATCGCAAATAAAAAATATTTGCCCAGCACCATTTCTCACACTGTTTAAGCATCAGAGAGAAGGCAAATACCATTCTGCGCTGCCTACTAGCCTCCCCACAATGCCCTGCAGCTATGATAGCTTACAGAATATTTATACCTCGTATAGTGGGGTCGCAGACCAGTGGATTCCCGGTGGAGCACACTCTGTAAGGCAGGGTAATTTTCCAAATCCAGAGTCACTGGGTATGTCTCTCTTGTCTGTAGAGTGTAAGATCTTATGGTCAGCAGAATCCTCTCTCTCACCTGTCCTGTAACGTGTAAGCTCTTATTGTTAGCTGGGTTCTCCCGCTCCTCTCCTACACATGTATTTTTGAGCAATTACAAGCTTGTTAGTATTGAGATTCATAGTAAATTTATTTGATGCAAATTGAATTTCTGGAGAAAATTCAGCAAAGTCAGACATAATTTCAAAATTAAAAAGGTCCGTTCATCTCTAGTAAGCACAGTTTACTTCCATTACTGAGATAGGTAGTTGACATTTTTAATATTCTATGGAAATTGTCTCTTCAGGGAGGAAGAGAGGAAAGAGACGAACTCTAGTGCTACCTATTGGAGGTAGAAATTCTAAAAGTCAAAAGAGCCTTGTCATATGACTTAGGATTAATGCCAGATCAGAACCTCAACTTGCAGACATGGTGTTTTGGGATGGTTGTCCCTCGTCAGTGCAAAGTATGAGATCTGATCTGGCTGTATGAGAGGCTAAGGCGGGCTTTACACGCTGGGACATTGCTAGCAATTGCTAGCGATGTCGAGTGTGATAGCACCTGCTCCCGTCGCACATGCGATATGTGGTGATTGCTGCCGTAGCGAACATCATCGCTACGGCAGCTTCAAACGCACATACCTGGCCGGCGACGTCACTGTGACCGCCGAACAATCCCTCCTTCAAGGGGGAGGTGCATTCAATGTCACAGTGATGTCACCGCCACGTCACTAAGCGTCCGGCCAATAGAAGCGGAGGGGAAGAGATTAGCGGGACATAACATCCCGCCCACCTCCTTCCTTACGCATTGCTGGCGGGACACAGGTAAGGAGATGTTTGTCGTTCCTGCGGCTTCACACACAGCGATGTGTGGTGCTGCAGGAACGAGGAACAACATCGTACTGGCAGCAGCAGCGATATTATGAAAAGGAGCGACGTGCCAACGATCAATGATTTTTGACGTTTTTGCGATCGGTGATCGTCGCTCATAGGGTTTACATGCTGCGATGTCGGTAACAGCGCCGGATGTGCATCACTAACGACGTGACCCCGACGAAATATCGTTACCGATGTCGCAACGTGTAAAGCCAGCCTTACTGTTCACAAGGAGAATATTCTATGGGGAATTTTGAGAATGAATGATCAGTTCAGAAGGAGAAATAAGCAGAAATAATAAGAAGAAATATGACAATATGATGTATATCTCTGTTCTGGGATATTGCAAAGTTTCTTACTTTCATGTGTGCTGTTGAGATACATACACAGTATATATATATATATATATATATATATATATATATATATATATATATATATATATATATATGTATATATATAAAACAAAATGACAGTTGCCATCAAGATTAAACCCCCCCATCAAAGTAGTCTGCCATCAAGATTAAACCCCCCTCCCCAAACTATTTATATGCACATGGAGCACTTTCAAAGCAAGCCCAGCAATACCTTTATATAGCCAGTCCATTTAGCCATTACTGAGAAATAAGTGGTTGGATTGATATACTCACCCAGCACTGCATCCTCCTGCTTGATACCTCCTTTGCCAGACGTAACACAGCACAAAGTCAAGCAGCTGAAGCAGCACCTGCCATTAAATACAGCTGGAGTGACAGAGGCTTCAGTTCTACAGTCTCATTTACATATCAATTCAAACGCTGATTTCTCAGTAACAGAAGAATGGACTGGCCATGTAATGGTATTGCTGGACTTCAGTTTGAAAGAGTTCAGGGCACTTTACACGCTACAATATATCTTCCGATGTGTCGGCGGGGACACGTCGTAAGTGACGCACATCCGGCATCGTAAGTTACATTGTAGCATGTAACAGCTACGGGCGATTGCAATTGAACGATAAACCGTTCATCGCATGCACGTCGTTCATTTCCTAAAAATTGAATGTCAGGTTGTTCATCGTACCCAGGGTAGCACACATTGCAGTGTGCGACACCCCGGGAACGATGAACAGATCTTACCTACGTCCTGCGGCTCCCGCCGGCAATGCAGAAGGAAGGAGGTGGGCGGGATGTTTACGTCCCGCTCATCTCTGTCCCTCCGCTTCTATTGGCCGGCTTCCACGTGACGTCGATGTGACGCCGAACGTCCCTCCCACTCCAGGAAGTGGATGTCCACCGCCCACGTCGAAGTCGTATGGATGGGTAAGTACGTGTGACGGGAAATAATCGTTTGTGCGACACGTTCAACAAATTGAAAGTGCCGCACATATGATGGGGGCGGGTACGATCGCATACGAGATCGTATGCTTAATTGCAAGGTGTAAAGCAGGCTTTACTTGCACATATTAATATTTTGTGGTGTGATATCCTGCTGACAGATTCCCTTTAAACATAACTGAAGGAAACTCCTATTGATTCGGTGGCACTGAAGAGTTTGACAGTATTCCTACTGTTTTAAAATCTTACTAAAAATACAACATGAATAATTTTCAGCATATCTGCAGAGTTTTGTTTCTTCTGTTCAAATACTGTTCCTAAACACACATTAAAATATACAAAGTGCACTGACGTCAGTGGAGCACTAAAGCTTTCTCACTGACTGTTGACAGTGGGAACAATACGAATAATCATGTGACTCATGTGCCGCAGTTTTGAGGGGTGGTGGGCAAACTGCACTTATTTCTTATTTATTAGAAGAGTATTAATTTCCAATCTGTCAGGTTGCACATAAAACACTGCTACACAGGTGAGCTAATGGGCAGTGAGGATCTGCCACGAGACTCTTGTATCTGCCTATTTTATATGGTGAAGCAGTAGAAAATATTTAAATAGCGACTTCTAAATTCTATGTGATAATGTGATACACAGGACGAATCAGCCGCCTTTACTTTCATCATTTTATCTTTGTATTACTGGTAAGGGCATGTGCACATGTTAAGGGGTACTTTGCACACTACGACATCGCAGCTGCGATGTCGGTGGGGTCAAATCAAAAGTGACGCACATCCGGCGTCGCTGTCGACATCGGAGTATGTGAATCATTTTTTATACGATTAACGAGCGCAAAAGCGTCGTAATCGTATCACCGGTGTAGTGTCGGTCATTTTCATAATTTCGCTGCAGTGACGGTACGATGTTGTTCCTCGTTCCTGCGGCAGTACACATCACTGTGTGAGAAGCCGCAGGAGCGAGGAACATCTGCTTACCTGCGTCACCGCGGCCCATGCCGGCTATGCGGAAGGACGAAAGTGGGCGGTATGGTTACGTCCCGCTCATCTCCGCCCCTCTGCTTCTATTGGCCGCCTGCCGTGTGACGTCGCTGTGACGCCGCACGACCCGCCCCCTTAGGAAGAAGGTGGGTCGCCGGCCAGAGTGACGTCGCAGGGCAGGTAAGTGCGTGTGAAGCTGCCGTAGCGATAATGTTCGCTATGGCAGCTATCACAAGATATTGCAGCTGCAACGGGGGCGGGGACTATCACGCTCGGCATCGCAGCAATCGGCCTGCGATGTCGTAGTGTGCAAAGTACCCCTAAGTGTTTGGTGCAGACATTTCTGTACCAATTCTGCATCTTTTGGCAGGAAAAATGAAGCGGTAAAAATGAATGTTTTCAGTGTGTTTTTGCTGCCTTTTTTCCACACATTTTTGGTGCAGATTTTTCCCCACTCAGTGTGGGTGAAATCTGCATTAAAGGTGCTAAAAGGATTGACGTGCTGCAGATATAAATCTGCACTAAAGCTGGGTTCACACTAAGCGACAGCGACAACGACGTCGCTGTTACGTCATCATTTTCTGTGACGTAACAGCGACCTTGTAAGTCACTGTTATGATCGCTGCTTAGCTGTCAAACACAGCAGCCGAAGCAGCGATCATAACGACACGCGTCGCTGTGCTGCAACATATGCAGAGAGCAGGGAGCCGCGCACACTGCTTAGCGCTGGCTCCCTGCACTCCTAGCTACAGTACACATCGGGTTAATTACCCGATGTGTACTGCAGCCACATGTGCAGAGAGCTGGGAGCCGGCGCCGAAAGCATGAGAGCGGCGGAGGCTGGTAACGAAGGTAAATATCGGGTAACCACCTTGGTTACCCGATGTTTACCTTGGTTACAGCTTACCGCAGGCTGTTAGACGCCGGCTCCTGCTCCCTGTACATTCAGGATTGTTGCTCTCTCGCTGTCACACACAGCGATGTGTGCTTATCAGCGGGAGAGCAACAATAAAAAAACGAACCAGGGCTGTGTGTAACGAGCAGCGATCTCACAGCAGGGGCCAGATCGCTGCTCAGTGTCACACACAGCTAGATCGCTAATGAGGTCACTGGTGCGTCACAAAAACCATGACTCAGCAGCGATCTCAGCAGTGATCTCGCTGTGTGTGAAGCACCCCTAAATCTACAAGGAGTAAATAAGCAATGTGTGCATGAGACGTCAGGATTCTCATTCACTTTGCTGTCATCAGGAAACCCTTCAGATTTTGTGACAAAACTGTGCAGAAAAAAAGTGACAAATCTGAATCATGTCCACAGGCCCTTAGGGGTACTTTGCACGCTGCGACATCGCAAGCCAATGCTGCGATGCCGAGCATGATAGTCCCCGCCCCCGTCGCAGCTGCGATATCCTTGTGATAGCTGCAGTAGCGAACATTATCGCTACGGCAGCTTCACATGGACTCACCCGCCCTGCGATGTCGCTCTGGCCGGTGACCCGCCTCCTTATTAAGGGGGCGGGTCGTGCGGCGTCACTGCGACATCACACGGCAGGCGGCCAATAGGAGCGGAGGGGCGGAGATGAGCGGGATGTAAACATCCCGCCCACCTCCTTCCTTCCGCATATTCTACGGAAGCCGTGGTGACGCCGGTAGGAGATGTTTCTCGCTCCTGCGACTTTACACACAGCGATGTGTGCTGCCGCAGGAGCGAGGAACAACATCGGACCGTCGCGTCAGCGTAATTATGGATTACGCCAAGGCTGCACCGATGATACGATTACGACGCTTTTGCGCTCGTTAATCGTATCATCGAACCTTTACACACTACGATGTCGCATGCGATGCCGGAAGTACGTCATTTTCAATTTGACCCCACCGACATCGCACCTGCGATGTCGTAGTGTGCAAAGCCCGCCTTAAGCTGGGGATCTGAAATTGTGGCACACTAATATTTAAGTCAAAGAAAAAAAAGAAATTTGCCAGCGATTACAAAAACAGTAAAAAAAAAAAAAGAGTTTTAGTGGACTCAGCAGGTCACCACATATTGACGGGCAGTGGCCTTTCTCATGTTCCTTTGGGTACTGTCATTGTCTGGTAGGGGATTCCAGACTTCTTGACTGTGTAACTTACAAATAAGTTTTCCTTTTTGATATTTTTTTGCCTTTTTTGTCTCACAGCTATTTATAAGTATGGCAGGTTCTCCTGCTCTGGGTAGCTCAGCTCTCCTGCACAGGAGCGTGTCACCAGTGCAGTGGCCTCATCAAACTGGCAAACAGCCTTGCTTTGTGAGGTGTTTTTTGATTAGAAGAATCTGATTGGCTGGTCTGGTCACATGCTCCTCCACCATTTTATTGGCATGATTGCTGTGCAGTCTGTGAGGAAAGCAGCAGTAATAAGAGTACAAGAATAACCTGTCATACCAATATAATGGTGTCACGAGGGCCAGACATATCATTGGTGCAACACACGCAGTCGCACAGGGACCCAAAAGAAAAAGGGAGGCCCATTTCTTCCTCCAAAGTAGGTGGAATTGAGCATTATGATGAGCTATTGGACTGCAAAGGGCACATATATTGTTTCTGCACAGGGGAACTCTCTTCTGTCTGTGTCTGCCAGTGGGGTCAGTTACCCACCACATATGTTAAAATTAAGATTAAAGTGGTCAAGCCCTATAAGCATTGTGTGATACTGATAATTATGCACTGCACTGTATATTAGCATTAGAAAGGCTTGCAAAATACTAAAGGACCTTTCTATATGATGCCCAAATAGTGTAACATATTCCATTTTTTTGGGCATCATATACAAAGGCCCTTTAGTATTTAGCAAACCTTATTATACTGTATGTGCATTGCATAAGAGGACATAATATGGGAAAGTATAGAATAAGGCACCACACAGGCCTAGCCATGAGTCTGACATGCCACTGATAAATAACAAAAACTGCGTGGCTATGAAACATCTTCCCCATTGCCCTTATTGATCACACATTGGCTTGTGTAGACAACTGTATTTGCGGTCTGAGTGCGATCTGACTGCACTCAGACCATTGTTATTCTTTGGGGCCGTGCACATGTACGATTTTTGCCTCAGACCGAATTGCATCATGCCTGAGTTGCCTCCATAAAATGGATTGTACTAGGCAATGCAAGTCAATGGGTCCATGGAAAAAATTAGATCACACTTAGATGACACCCGAGTGCAGTCTCATTTTCACGGACTGACAGAATAAAGAAGATAGAGATATGTATTCTTCTATCTTCTCCACATCCGAGAAGATCACACTCTGATCAAAGCGTAATTAGCATAATTCTCTGATGAAAAAAAACAACAAACAGATGTCTGCACCTACCCAACGAAGAACAAATCACATCAAGAAATGTCCTCACAACATATGCATCATCTCATCAGTCAGGGGCATCTTCCTGTCTATTTGGGTTATCAATGCTTGGAAATATTGGGGTGAGCCATCACTGTTTTGTAAGTGTAGATAGTGACACTGTTAGATCTCCATAGGAGAAGACAGGGCCTTCCCTTCATACATTCAACTGCCAATTTAGGTGCAATCATATTTTTACTGAAGGTTTAATTTGGTGACACAATCATAGGTTTTAAAAATAGTGCAAAATTATAATATCACACATGCAATATGAGAAAAGTGCTGAACATCAACCTTGGGTATTACGTCTCAGCCATGAATCAGTTCCTTTAGCTCGTCTACTGCACATGGCAATTATATTTATATCCTTGAAAGTATTTTCTGATGCTCTAACTACAAGAAGGAAATGAAATACATTTTTTCTATTTCCTCCCATTATATCTATACTTTCGGCGTCAGTTTTTACGTTTAAATTTGATGATATATCTAATATTATTTCGCCTGGGTAAGGCCTTGCTTCCTGTTAACGTGGCTTTCAGGTCACTGCATTTCTGATAATAAGGTCAGAGGTGCTCCTTTTACAGATGTCTGCAGACTATCTGGGCAATAATCCTATGTAATCTCCTGTACCACTCTGATCCTAAATAGCCATATCTAGTAAAACCGATCACTGCCTTTAAGGCTTGTCACCTCCAAGACTTTCGTAAGGTTTAGGTCTATATTTTTATTTTCTTTTATAAAGAAGCAAGGGTTATTTCTTTACTCTTGGCATTACTTTTAGTAAAAGTCAGGTAACACTTTTCTGCATACATTATGTAAAGAGTTTATGTAAGATCACAAAAACAGCTCTGCCTTATTTTCACAAACTATGTGCCTGTTTGCAGTAGTTTGCTTATTTCACCTCAGCGTTTTTGAAAGGTGTTTTGTGGGATGTTACAGAATTGAGCCTAAGGTAGCGAATGTTAAAAAATAATGAAATACAAGTGCATCTCGATAAATTAGAATATCATCAAAAAGTTAATTTATTTCAGTAATTCAATACAGAAAAGGGAAATGCATATATTATATAGAGTCATTACACACAGAGTGCTCTATTCCAAGTGTTTATTTCTGTTAATGTTGATGCTTATGGCTTACAGCTAATGATAACCCAAAAGTCATTATCTCAGAAAATTAGAATATTATATATGACAAACTGAAAAAAGTATTTTAAACTCAGAAATGTTGGCCTACTGAAATGTGTGTACAGTGCATGCAATCAATACTTGGTTGGGGCTCCTTTTGCATGAATCACTGCATCAATGCGGTGTGGCATGGAGGCGATCAGCCTGTGGCACAGCTGAGGTGTATGGAAGCCCAGGTTGCTTTGATAGCAGCCTTCAGCTCATCTACATTGTTGGGTCTGGTGTCTCTCATCTTCCTCTTGACAATAACCCATAGATTCGCTAATTAGGTCAGGCAAGTGTGCTGGCCAATCAAGAATAGTGATCCTGTGGTTATTAAACCAGGTATAGGTACTTTTGGCAGTGTGGACAGGTGTCAAATCCTGTTGGAAAATTAAATTTCCATCTCCAAAAAGCTTGTCGGTAGAGGGAAGCATGAAGTGTTCTAAAATTTCCTGGTAGACTGCTGTGCTGACTTTGGTCTTGGTAAAACACAGTGGAGCTACACCAGAAGATGAAGTGGCTCCCCAAACCATCACTGAATGTGGAAGCTTCCCACTAGACATCAAGCAGCTTGGATTGTGGTCTCTCCACTCTTCCTCCAGACTCTGGGACCTTGATTTCCAAATGAAATGTAAAATTTACTTTCATCTGAAAACAACACCTTGGATCACTGAGCAACAGTCCAGTTCTTTTTCTCCTCAGCCCAGGTAAGACAATTCTGGTGTTGTCTATTGGTTATTAGTGGCTTGACACAAGGAATGCAACAGTTGTAACCCATGTCCTAGATACGTCTGTGGGTGGTAGCTCTTGAAGCACTGACTCCAGCAGCAGTCCACTCCTTGTGATTCTCCCTCAAAATTTTTAATAGCTTTTTCTTAACAATCAGGGCTGCGGTTATCCCGGTTGCTTGTGCCCCTTCTTCTACCACACTTTTTCCTGCTACTCAACTTTCCATAAAACTGCTTGGATACAGCACTCTGTGAACAGCCAGCTTCTTTAGCAATGACCTTTTGTGGCTTACCCTCTTTGTGGAGTGTGTCCATGATTGCTTTCTCTTAAGTCAGCTGTCTATCCCATGATTGTGTTGCCCACTGAATCAGACTAAGGGACCATTTTAAATACTTAATGGAAAAATCAGGAATTGCCAGCTTACTGCTAGTAAATGTCCATAATGTATGCCTTTCTCTTGATTAGAGACTCAGCAATGGATAAGAGGTAGGAGCTCCAGCTGCACTTGATATGAAAGAGACCAAAGGAAATTTTCCAGAGAGCCTGAATAGAATGTAAAAACTGGGTGAATACGTTATTCCAAAAGGTTTAAAAAAAGATCCACATACATATAGATCTAGATGATTGTGAAGAAGGCATAGCCAAAACACGTCTCATTTTCCCTCTTTGCAGATAATATTTCACCTCTGCCTGACTTACTATATATATGTGGATCTTTTTTAAACCTTTTGGAATAAAGTATTCACCCATTTTTTACATCCTCTGTGAGCTCGCTTGGATTTTTTTTTTGGTCTATTTTAAACACTTAGGAAACCTTTGCAGGTGTTTTGTCAGAATTATTCTAATTTTCTGAGATAAGACTTTTGGGTTTTCATTGGCTGTAAGCCATAATCATCAACACTAACAGAAATAAACACTTGAAATAGATCACTCTATTTGTATAACTCTATATAATATATGTGTTTCCCTTCTTGTATTTAATTACTTAAATAAATTAACATTTTGATGATATTCTAATTTATTGAAAAGCATTTGTAACATTTAATTACCTCTCAAATCCCTCACTGCTCCAGTGCCACAGTTCTCCTGGTCACCTGGCATCTGTAGCCAATGATTGTCCTCAGTAGTGGCGTTTCCATTTACAGCTCTTGACCACTGTGGCTACTGATTGCCTGCAAAGGTCAGAGAAGGAATTCACAACATCTTATCACTTCTGGCATTAGCAAGAAGTATTACAGCAATGACACAGAAACCAAAGGTAAAAGCCCACATACACAATAGATTAACGATGGCAAAATCTGACAATAATGGTGGACTCTCCATTAATGTACTATGTATTTAGTCTTCCTAATAAATGATTTTATAGGTTGGAAAGTCTGAATTCCAAATTTTTGTTTTTGGGGAATAATTCAAAATCAGTTTTCTGACAGTAGCTTTCTCGGCTCTCCTTCTTCCTTAATTAGAATGCTATTTGTGCTCTGTTGGAGCTTTTAAGATGACCCACAGGGGGCCCTGTGCTATCCCTAATCTCAGGCATACACCTAAAGGTGGGGATGCCTTAGTCTCCTTCTTGGCCCTGCTGCTCAGCAACCCTGATCTTACACCCCCTCCCCCGGGTCAGGAGTGAGATTAAATGCACAAAAATAGACAGTTAAAATCAAAACTCTGAAAAACAGCATGCGCTCACAGAGGTACAATACAATAAAAGCTAAGGAGGAAAACAAGTGCAGGGAGGAAACAACAAAATGATGGGTAAACTCCACAACCACTCTAGGCAAAAGCAACACTTTCCAGAAAATCTGAGACAAGAAAATACACAGATCAACACAGTATAACCTACAGCTGGTGTAGGTAGAAGATTTCATCCAGCTTAAATGTGAGAGGAGCAGATGTGATTGGCTTCCTCACAACATGTGATCAAAGGAGCCAAACAAGCAGGCTAGCAAAGGTTAACTCTTGGCTGGTTATCGGACTAGTCAGTTTTCTCCCTATTATGCTCAAATTCTTCTCTGAAATGCCAGAGCAAATTTTGATGTCAGTGGTTCAGGCAGCCTGAATGTAATGATAAATTCCTTTTAGGCAAAAGGAGTTGCAATGACAGACACATCCCATAGGCAGGAATAGTAGTGTACTGTACAGAATGTAGACAACCCCTCCAGAATCCCCTACATTTTGCAACCTGCACACAAAAGATCTATAATATCTCCCTGATATATTGTGTGTTTAATGAAAACAGAATAAATATAAAAAATACTCATTGTAAATGGATTTAGGATACAATTTTGTTTTGATGATATTGTGTTTGTAAATGCATGACTCAAAACAAAAATGAAAACCTTAAGTGCTTCTTCTATGCACTGTAATGTCTGCTGTGTTCCCCAAACCCAGCTACCACCTGTGCTAAGTATTAGAAAGTGTGTGTGTCCCACTGATATGATGATATCCATAAAACCAGCAGATTTCCCAGCTTAGCATGAATGTGTAATTTTGTAAAGTTTGTGCTGAGTATACTATTATACCAAGAACTGGCGAAAATATGGCTGCACTTTCCATCACTGTATTTTATTTTACTTAAGGGGCAATTACACTGAAAGATAAATGTGAACCAACATTGTTAAAAATGCTAGTTTCAAAATTATTTTGCTGTATAATCAGGCTGCCGATAACCCGTTATATCGTAAAATGCTCTTTTAACTGGTAAAATAGTCTTTTATGCAGCACAAAAGATGTGTTCTCAGTGGCGCATCGTTCGTTGTAAATAGGAAGAGTGAACCCGAATGGTAAAGTTCGAGGTTCGTACTGGACACCAGGTATCGGGGTCTCGAACTTTTAAAATAAAACTGTGTCTGAGTTCGGGGTTGGGTTGCTGTTTACATGCTAATAAATGTTGTTTAAGCTGCAGCACAGCTAATCAAAAAGCTTTTTGGCATAGGGTAGATGTCTCTAAGCTGTTGTGAACAATAAAAAAAATGTTATGGGCTCCCATCTTTTATTGATAACCAGCCAAGGTAAAGCTGACAGCTGAGGGCTGCAGCCAGCAGCTGTTAGCTTTAGACGGGATCCCACACAATTTTTAAAAATTATTTAACCTCTTCATCCCCCAGCCTATTTTGACCTTACTGACCTCGCCATTTTGCGCAATTCTGACCAGTGTCCCTTTATGAGGTTATAACTCTGGAACGCTTCAACAGATCCTGGCGATTCTGACATTGTTTTTTTGTGACATATTGTACTTCATGAAAGTGGTAAATTTAGGCCGATATTTTTTGCGTTCATCTTTGTAAATTTTGGAAATTTGGCGAAAATTTAGAAAATTGCGCAATTTTCAAAATTTGAAATTTTGTGCCCGTAAATCTGAGAAATATGTCACACAAAATAGTTACTAAATAAAATTTCCCACATGTCTACTTTACACCAGCGCAATTTTCAAAACAAAATATTTTTTTTGTTAGGAAGTTAGAAGGGGTCACAGTTCATCAGCAATTTCTCATTTTTCGAACAAAATTTACAAAAAACTTTTTTTAGGGACCACATCATATTTGAAGCAACTTTGAGAGGCCTAGGTGACAAAAAATACCCAAAAGTGACCCCATTCTAAAAACTGTACCGCTCAGGCTACTCAAAACCACATCCAAGAAGTTTATTACCCCTTTAGGTGCTTCACAAGAATCAAAGCAATGTGGACGGAAAAAATGAAAATTTACTTTTTTTACACAAAAATGTTACTTTAGCCATAAAATGTAGCATTTCACAAGGGTATCAGGAAAAATTACACCATAAAATTTATTGCGCAATTTCTCCTGAGTACACAGATACCTCATATGTGGTGGAAGTCAAATGTTTGGGTGCACAGCAGGGCTCGGAAGGCAAGAAGCGCCATTTAACTTTTCAAACGCAAAATTGTCTGGAATCGTAAGGCTATGCCATGTTGTGTTTGGAGACCCCTTGAGGTACCTAAACAATGGAACTCCTGCACAAGTGACCCCATTTTGGAAACTAGACCCATCATGGAATTTTTTTTAGAGGTTTAGTGAGCCCCTTGAACCCCTGGGGGCTTCACAGAAGTTTATAACGTTGAGCCGTGAAAATATTTATATTTTTTTTTACCACAAAATTGTTACTTCAACCAGGTAGCTTTTTTTCCACAAGGGTGTCAGGAAAAATTACACCATAAAATTTATTGTGCAATTTCTCCTGAGTGTACAGATACCTCATATGTGGTGGAAATCAAGTGTTTGGGCGCACAGCAGGGCTCGGAAGGCAAAGAGCGCTATTTGACTTTTGGAGCTAATTTTCCATTCAAAAAGTCAAATGGCACTCCTTCCCTTCCGAGCCCTGCCGTGCACCCAAACAGTGGTTTATGACCACATATGAGGTATCTATGTACTCAGGAGAAATTGCCAAACAAATTTTAGGATCCATTTTATCTTGTTGCCCATGTAAAAATGAAAAAAATTGAGGCTAAAAGACAATTTGTGAAAAAAAAAGTACTTTTTCATTTTTACGGATCAATTTGTGAAGCACCTGGAGGTTCAAAGTACTCACTATGTATCTAGATAAGTTCCTTGGGAGGTCTAGTTTCCAAAATGGGGTTACTTTTGGGGGAGCACCAATGTGTAGGCACACAGGGGCTCTCCATACGCGACATGGCGTCTGCTAACAATTTGAATGGAAAATTAGCTCCAATTATTTATGGACACCATGTGGCGTGTGGAGAATATGTAGTGTATGTCAGGTTGGTGTGTGTGTGTGTAGTGTAGTATACATCAGGTTGGTGTGTGTGTGTAGTGTAGTATACATCAGGTTGGTGTGTGTGGTGTTTAGCACACAGACATCAACCTGAAGTACACTACACCCCACACCAAACTAACATACACTACACCCCACACCACACACCAACCTGACTTAGTGTATGTTAGGTTGGTGTGTGGTGTATGTCAGGATGGTGTGTGTGGTGTATACTACACTACACATACCAACCTGACGTACACTACACCACCCACACACATCAACCTGACCTATACTACATCACATACCAACCTGACGTAGTGTATGTCAAGTTGGTATGTGGTGTAGTGTAGGTCAGGTTGATGTGTGTGTGTGGTTTAGTGTACGTCAGGTTGGTATGTGTGGTGTAGTATACAGCACACACACCATCCTGACATGCACCACACACCAACCTAACATACACTAAGTAAGGTTGGTGTGCAGTGTGGTATAGGGTAGTGTACCTCAGGTTGGTGTGTGACAGGTTGATGTGTGGTGTAGTATACACCACACACACACACACACACACACACACACTACCTGATGTACACTACAACACACACACCAACCTGACGTACACTATACCACACCGCATACCAACCTGACGTAGTGTATTTCAGGTTAGTGTGGTGTAATGTACTTCAGTTTGGTGTGTGTGTGGTTTAGTGCACTAGCGCTAGGTTGGGGGTTACTCACACTTTACTGTGGGTCTTCCTCCATGGCTTCCGGCCTCTTCTCCTCCCGGCCTCCGGCTCATCTCCTCCCGGCCTCCGGCTCTTCTCCTCCCGGCCTCCGGCTCTTCTCTTCCCGGCCTCCGGACGATTTCTTGTCCTGCGACGTCAAGTCTGTGGCACTGGAGGAGCAAGAGTGGGAGAAATAGAGAAAAGTGGGACCCTCTCCCTCACTATCAGCTACGGAGGGACGAGCAGGACATTTGTGTGCGCGTGTGCAAAAAACCCCCAAACCCTAAACTTTATTTTAGCGTGCATGTGTATGTGCAAGTGTTTGGTGAAACTTTCTACTGCAGGAGAGGGCTGAGGAGATGCAGGAGCCGTAATCACTGGGGCGCAATCACCGGGGCACAGGGGGATGCAATCACAGGGACGCAATCGCAGGGGTCTAATTACCGGGGCGCATGGGGACGCATAATCACAGGGGCGCAGTCGCAGGGATGCATAATCACAGGGGCGTAATCACCAGGGCGCAGGGGGACGCAATCGCGGGGGGACGCAATCGCAGGGGCGCAGATGGGACGCAATCGCAGGGGCGCAGGTGGGGCGATCGCAGGGGCGCAGATCGCAGGTGGGGCGATCGCAGGGACGCAGGTGGGGCGATCGCAGGGGCGCAGATCGCAGGTGGGGCGATCGCAAGGGCGCAGGTGGGGCGATCGCAGGGGGAGCAGGTGCGGCGATCGCAGGGGGCGCAGGTGGGGCGATCGCAGGGGGCGCAGGTGGGGCAATCGCAGGTGTGGAGATCGCAGAGGGCACAGGTGGGGCGATCGCAGGGGGCGCAGGTGGGGCGATCGCAGGGGCGCAGATCGCAGGGGCGCAGATCGCAGGGGGCGCAGGTGGGGCGATCGCAGGGTGCACAGGTGGGGCGATCGCAGGGGGTGCAGATCGCAGGGGCGCAGGTGCGGCGATCGCAGGGGCGCAGATCGCAGGGGCGCAGGTGGGGCAATCGCAGGGGCGCAGATCGCAGGGGCGCAGATTGCAGGGGCGCAGATCGCAGGGGCGCAGGTGGGGCGATCGCAGGGGCGCAGGGGGGTCCGGGTGATCACCCCCCTGCTGCACAGTGATCAGCTCCCTGCTGCCCAGTGATCGGCCCCCTGCTGCCCAATGATCGGCCCCCCTGCTGCCCAGTGATCGGCCCCCCTGCTGCCCAGTGATTGGCCCCCTGCTGCCCAGTGATCGGCCCCCTGCTGCCAAGTGATCAGCCCCCTGCTGCTCAGTGATCACCAGGGCAGGGGATTGATCACTGGCAGCAGCAGTCACTCACACCAGCTGGGTGTCAGAAGCAGGACACCAGCAAAGAGTGATCACAGGAAGCGGAGGTCGGGGAAGGCAGTGGAGGTCAGTGTGGGTTGGGGGGTAGAATCGGACAGCGGGGGGAGCGGAGGTCGGGGTGGGGGTGGGATCGGACAACGGGGGGGACGGAAGACAGCGGGGGGGGAAACGGAAGACAGCAGAGGGGAGCACGGAACAGCACAGAAGGGAGGGGGAAGACAGCACAGAAACGAAGGGAAAGACAGCAAAAAGGGGAGAAAAACTTACCGGATTGTGATCGGTGGCGGCAGATCGCGGTGGCAGCGGCAGCAGGTGACCCTCCTCTTCAGCGTCGCAGTCTACGGTCAGGATGAAGCTGAATGGGGAGGGCACCCACCGGTCACATTGCTCCTCCACATCTGATTGGAGGGATAGCGTCACATGGACGCTACCTCTAATCCAATCAGATGGGGAGGGGGGGCATTACATGGAGCTCTCCCTGCTCCAGGCAATGGCTGATGATACTGCATCATCAGCCATGGCTGGATTGTAATATTTCACCAAGTTTGATTGGTGAAATATTACAATCGTTCTGATTGAATGTGAAAGTGACACTTTCAACAGCCAATCAGAGCGATCGTAGCCACGGGGGGGGCAAAGCCACCCCCCCGGGCTCAACTACAAGTCCTTATGTACTTGCAGCGCTGGTGACATTTCAGTAAACCCGGTCACCAGCGCTGCAGGAACGGAAACCCGCCATGACGCATACGGTGCGTCAAAGGTCGGGAAGGCACAAGGTTTCATGACGCATATGGTGCGTCAAAGGTCGGGAAGGGGTTAAATAAATAATTTTATAACAGCCTGGGATCTGCCCTATTTTAATAACCAGCCAAGGTAAAGCAGACAGCTGGGGGCTGGTTTTATTAGGCTGGGAAGATCCATGGTTATTTGACCTTTCCCAGTCTAAACATAGATCCTTTAGATGCCCCAATTCTGGCGCTTTGTCCGGCTCTTCCTGATTCCCTAACCACATCCAGTTGCAACATTTTGGTTCCTTTTGCAGCCCTTTAGACCTTACAATTACCATTTTATAGTTATTTTACACTACAGAAGTTCGAGTTTCCATTGACTTAAATGTGGGCTGGGGTCATTTCTGGCCAAACTCAGCGCACCCGAACTTCCACGGGTCCGCTCATCCCTAGTTGTAAACAGTGTTTGCACTGCTGAAAACCAAGTCAGCTTATATGCACTGACTGATCTAGTATGCATCACTCAGTGAGCATTGTTTACTTTGGTCTACCAGTATAAACAGGAATTCAAATGACCAGCAATGATTACCAGGTTACTGATTGCCCACCTTATCATACCCACCAGTCATCTGTTCAAGTGGACCTTTATTGGTGCTTGGTGGATTGTCAGCAGTTCAGTTTTCGCACAGTGTAAAGTGAATGACCACAAAGGAGTTGCATTTTGACATGCTTTTTTTTTTTAATTATTTTTTGGGGGGGAAGGCAGGTATGTAACGAGGCAAAATAGGGTAAGAAAAAGACACCGCCCTATTTAAAAATTTAGTTATGTTCTCTGAGAGCAACCATTAAGAAATGAATACCAGGGTCTCCCCATCCACAGGTCGCTGCTTATACGCGCACGTAGGCAGAGACCTGTCATTCAGTGTCAGCGGGAGAGGAGAAGCCTCTGGGGACACACCTGTGTACAGTGCGGCTCATTCCCCACTGGCTATTAACAGTATGTTTTTTTTCTGAAATGCCGCAGCATTTTAGAGCTAAATATACCTGGCTGTGATCATACAGTCAGTGGCTGATACATGCTACCCACGGTTTGGGCATTAGGTAACAGCTGACACCTTCCCTTTAAATCTCCTGGGCCCTACAAAAGATTCCCACAAAGCTGAGTTCTCCAAATCTTTTTCATTACTGTGACATTGAGCCCCAGGGGCCAAAGTCTTGCTTAAGGGTGGAATTGTCTGTCAGTTTGGCAAAATGGTGTTCCACTAAATTTAGTCTGTTTCCTTCTCTACTGAAAAATTGTTTTGAATAGTTGTCACATATGCACGTCCCACAGATGCTGCACATGGTAATTCAGCTACACTGAGGTTTTCATTATCGCTTGGATGTATGTACGTAGGTTGTATGCAGCAGGCTGAAGCCTGCTAATTGTTTTATTTCTCAAATATCAATTATTGCACACATCCACCTTGTATTGAGGAGATAGCATTCCTTTGTGTTCTAGAGAATCCATAGTGTAAAAAAAAAATAAAATACATTTCTATGTGTTGATGGTGGCCATGTTTGACGTTTTGTTCACACTGCAAGCACTTTAATCTCTGACTTCACTAAGGGACACTTTGCAAGCTGCGACATCGCAGGCCGATGCTGTGATGCCGAGCGCGATAGTGCCCGCCCCAGTCGCAACTGCGATATCCTTGTGATAGCTGCCGTAGCGAACATTATCACTACGGCAGCTTCACATGGACTCACCGGTCCTGCGACCGTCGCTCTGGCCGGCGACCCGCCTCCTTATTAAGGGGGCGGGTCGTGCAGCGTCACTGCAACGTCACACGGCAGGCGGCCAATAGGAGCGGAGGGGCGGAGATGAGCGGGATGTAAACATCCCGCCCACCTCCTTCCTTCCGCATATCCTACGGAAGCCGCAGTGACGCCGGTAGGAGATATTCCTCGCTCCTGCGGCTTCACACACAGCGATGTGTGCTGCCGCAGGAGCGAGGAACAACATCGGACCGTTGCGTCAGCGTAATCATGGATTACGCCGACGCTGCACCGATGATACGATTACGTCGCTTTTGCACTCGTTAATTGTATCATCGAGCCTTTACACACTACGATGTCGCATGCGATGCCGGAAGTACGTCATTTTCAATTTGACCCCACCGACATTGCACCTGCGATGTCGTAGTGTGCAAAGCCCGCCTAAGAATGCCGAATGAGGTTACCATGGCCTGAGCTGACCAAAGTCAGAGACAGTCAGCCAGCAGTGATTGTCGTCTTTCCCTGTTCTAAGCACCCTGACAAAAGTCAAAATGTTTTTCCTTTCTTTTTTTTTACATCTTTCTACAAACAGTGGGTCAAATATGGGAAGGAAATATGAAGGCTTTTATATCATGTCTGACTGCTCGGACCATCATCAACCCTGAGAATGGTTCTTTGAAATACTGCAGTGGGGAATAAAAATATTCAGTCAGTCGCCAATTGTGCAAGTTCTCCCACTTATAAAGATGAAAGAGACCTGTAATTGACATCATAGGTAGACCACAACTATGAGAGACAATATGAGAAAACAAATCCAGAAAATCACCTTAACTGATCTGGCAAGATTTTTTTTGCAAATTATGGTGGAAAATAAGTATTTGGTCAATAACAAAAGTTCATCTCAATATTTTGTGATATATCCTTTGTTGGCAATGACAGAGGTCAAACATTTTCTGTAAGTCTTCACAAGGTCGGCACACACTGTTGGTGGTAGGTTGGCCCATTCCTCCATGCAGATCTCCTCTAGAGCAGTGATGTTTTGGGCCTGTTCCTGGGCAACACGGACTTTCAACTCCCTACAAAGGTTTTCTATGTGGTTGAGATCTGGAGACTGGCTAGGCCACTCCAAGACCTTCATACGTATGCTTCTTACGAAGCCAGTCCTTTGTTGCCCTGGTGGTGTGCTTGGGATCATTATCATGCTGAAAGACCCAGCCATGTTTCATCTTCAATGCCCTTGCTGATGGAAAGAGGTGCACTCAAAATCTCACAATACATGGCCCCATTCATTCTTTCATGTACAAGGATCAGTCGTCCTGGTCCCTTTGCAGCAAAACACCTCCAAAGCATGATGTTGCTACCCTCATACTTCACAGTAGGTATGGTGTTCTTTGGATGAAACTTAGCATTCTGTCTCCTCCAAACACAACGAGTTGTGTTTTTACCAAACAGTTCTACTTTGCTTTCATCAGACCATATGACATTCTCCCAATACTCTTCTAGATAATCCAATTGCTCTCCAGAAAACTACAGATGGGTCCGGACATATACTGGTTAAGCAGGGGAACACATTTGGCACTGCAGGATCTGAGTCCCTGGCGGCGTAATGTGTTACTAATGGTAGCCTTTGTTACAGTGGTCCCAGCTCTATTTAGGCAATTCACTAGGTCCCCCATGAGGTTTTGGGATTTCTTCTCACCGTTCTTGTGATCATTTTGACCCCATGGGGTGAGATCTTGTGTAGAGCCCAAGATTGTGTGAAATTATCAGTTCTCTTGTATGTCTTCCATTTTCTTATTATTGCTCCCACAGTTGATTTCATCACATCAAGCTGCTTGCCTATTGCAGATTCAGTCTTCCCAGCCTGGTGCAGGGCTACAATTTTGTTTCTGGTGTCCTTTGACAGCTCTTTGGTCTTCATCACAATGCAGTTTGTAGTGTGAATGTTTGAGGTTGTGGACAGGTGTCTTTTATACTGATAAGTTTAAACAGGTGTCATTACTACAGGTAATGAGTGGAGGACATAGGAGCCTCTTAAAGAAGAAGTTACAGGTCTGTGAGAACCAGAAATCTTGCATGTTTTTAGGTGACTATTTTCCACCATAATTTGCAAAACAAAATCTTGCCAAATCAAACAAGGTTATTTTCTGGATTTTTTTTTCTCATTTTGTCTCTCATAGTTGTGGTCTACCTTGATGTCAATTACAGGCTTCTCTCATTTTTTTAAGTGGGAGAACTTGCACAATTGGTGGCTGACTGTGCATGGGCAGCCACAGCTCCATTTCAACTAGGCATTTTCATAACCCTATTCATCTGTTGGGGTCATACCAGTTGGACCCCAAGGACGCTCACACCATCAGTGCTATCTGATTTTTTTAACAAATAGAACTCAGACCAATGATATGTAATGGGTCAGTGGTGATCAACTTATTTTTTTCTCCTGCTGATTAGGTATGAGAAAAAATGCTATAATTTTACAAAAAAATTGTTTAAAAGAACAGAGAGTCCTCAGTGGTTGATACCTTTTAATGGCTAACTGAAAAGATGGTAATAATTATCTCTACTGGCTAACACGGTACAAAGATATATTTTACTTGTATCATAATTTTACAAGTCAGTCAGCTAAGACTCACCCATGCAAGTCTATGGGAAACATCAGACTACACTTGGATCACATCAGAGTGTAGTCTGATTTCTGTGGACTCACATAATGGAGACATTTTATTCTTCATATTCTCCTGCAGTGTGCTACAATTCTCTCATTCAATAGATTCGGATCACACTAAGCTAACACTGATCAAACTTTGATCAGAGAGTGCTCAGGGTTCATTAGCATAATCAACCCGATTTTCTTGGATTAGAGAATGTACTGTCATGTGATAATTGACCTCTGTGGATATGTGATCGTTTTAAATGTTGGGAAGAACAATCTTTTACCAGAGTATTTATAGGCACTTTTATATTTTAGACCTGAAGATTAGAGTTGAGCGCGGTTCGTGGTTCGTGGTTCTCCAGTTCGCGGCTCGAGTGATTTTGGGGCATGTTCTAGATCGAACTAGAACTCGAGCTTTTTGCAAAAGCTCGGTAGTTCTAGAAACGTTCGAGAACGGTTCTAGCAGCCAAAAAACAGCTAAATCATAGCTTGGTTTCTGCTGTAATAGTGTAAGTCACTCTGTGAATCAAACTATTATCACATTTCAGTGTATAGTGTGCGTGAACAGCGCCTTCAGATCACTGCTGTTTCTATAATGGCGATCGCCATTTTTTTTTTTTTTTTTTCTTGTCTTCCTTCCCTAAGCGCGCGCGTCTTGTGGGGCGGGCCAGCATGTCAGCCAATCCCAGACACACACACAGCTAAGTGGACTTTGAGCCAGAGAAGCAACGGCATGTGTGATAGGATCTGCATGTCACATGTCCCTGCATTATAAAACCGGACATTTTCTTCACGGACGCCATTATCTGCCTTCTGCGTCTTTGGTGTCAGACATCACTGTCGCAGCTCCGTCTTCCTGAGTCCTATAGCCGATACAGCTGTATGCGCTGCATACACAGCGTTAGACAGCTTAGGGAGAGCACTTTATAGCAGTCCTTTTAAGGGCTCCAACCGGCAGGGTCAGAGAGCCATAGGTGACAGGTCCTGCAAACAGCAACAGCGTCTGTGTAGCCCAGGTCAGGGATTTCCTACCTGCATTTCACCATTAGGAGGGAATAGAAAGGCAGGCTTCCATTCCTCTACCCAGAGCACCACAATCCTGCCACTGTACCCTCTTGTCCTCTGCACACTCCAACTGATAACTAAGCCATTATACTAGCAAACACTCAGTGTACCTAGTGGCATCCTATACGTGGCTATTGGACTTTGCTATAGTCCCACTACTGCAAAGACATTTGCAGAGCGCGTCTGCCTGCATTGCACACTACAACTCATTCTAACCAAGCCATTATACTAGCAAACACTCAGTGTACCTAGTGGCATCCTATACGTGGCTATTGGACTTTGCTATAGTCCCACTAGTGCAAAGACATTTGCAGAGCGCGTCTGCCTGCATTGCACACTACAACTCATTCTAACCAAGCCATTATACTAGCAAACACTCAGTGTACCTAGTGGCATCCTATACGTGGCTATTGGACTTTGCTATAGTCCCACTAGTGCAAAGACATTTGCAGAGCGCGTCTGCCTGCATTGCACACTACAACTCATTCTAACCAAGCCATTATACTAGCAAACACTCAGTGTACCTAGTGGCATCCTATACGTGGCTATTGGACTTTGCTATAGTCCCACTAGTGCAAAGACATTTGCAGAGCGCGTCTGCCTGCATTGCACACTCCAACTCATTAAAACCAAGCCATTATACTAGCAAACACTCAGTGTACCTAGTGGCATCCTATACGTGGCTATTGGACTTTGCTATAGTCCCACTAGTGCAAAGACATTAGCAGAGCACATCTGCCTGCATTGCACACTACAACTCATTCTAACCAAGCCATTATACTAGCAAACACTCAGTGTACCTAGTGGCATCCTATACGTGGCTATTGGACTTTGCTATAGTCCCACTAGTGCAAAGACATTTGCATAGCGCGTCTGCCTGCATTGCACACTCAAACTCATTTTAACTAAGCCATTATACTAGCAAACACTCAGTGTACCTAGTGGCATCCTATACGTGGCTATTGGACTTTGCTATAGTCCCACTAGTGCAAAGACATTAGCAGAGCACATCTGCCTGCATTGCACACTACAACTCATTCTAACCAAGCCATTATACTAGCAAACACTCAGTGTACCTAGTGGCATCCTATACGTGGCTATTGGACTTTGCTATAGTCCCACTAGTGCAAAGACATTTGCAGAGCGCGTCTGCCTGCATTGCACACTCCAACTCATTAAAACCAAGCCATTATACTAGCAAACACTCAGTGTACCTAGTGGCATCCTATACGTGGCTATTGGACTTTGCTATAGTCCCACTAGTGCAAAGACATTTGCATAGCGCGTCTGCCTGCATTGCACACTCAAACTCATTTTAACTAAGCCATTATACTAGCAAACACTCAGTGTACCTAGTGGCATCCTATACGTGGCTATTGGACTTTGCTATAGTCCCACTAGTGCAAAGATATTAGCAGAGCACATCTGCCTGCATTGCACACTCCAACTTTTTTAAACTAAGCAATTTTACTAGCAAACACTCAGTGTACCTAGTGGCATCCTAAACGTGGCTATTGGACTTTGCTATAGTCCCACTAGTGCAAAGACATTTGCAGAGCACGTCTGCCTGCATTGCACACTACAACTCATTGTTACTAAGCCATTATACTAGCAAACACTCAGTGTACCTAGTTGTATCCTAAACGTGGCTATTGTACTTTTGTCTATTCACAGTATTGGAACGATATTTGCAGCACGTCTGCCTGCATTGCACACTCTAACTTTTTTAAACTCAGCCATTTATAGTAGCAAACACTCAGTGTACCTAGTTGTATCCTAAACGTGGCTATTGTACTTTTGTCAATTCACAGTATTGGAACGTTATTTGCAGCACGTCTGCCTGCATTGCACACTCAAACTTTTTTAAACTCAGCCATTTATAGTAGCAAACACTCAGTGTACCTAGTTGTATCCTAAACGTGGCTATTGTACTTTTGTCAATTCACAGTATTGGAACGTTATTTGCAGCACGTCTGCCTGCATTGCACACTCAAACTTTTTTAAACTCAGCCATTTATAGTAGCAAACACTCAGTGTACCTAGTTGTATCCTAAACGTGGCTATTGTACTTTTGTCTATTCACAGTATTGGAACGTTATTTGCAGCACGTCTGCCTGCATTGCACACTCTAACTTTTTTAAACTCAGCCATTATACTAGCAAACACTCAGTGTACCTAGTTGTATCCTAAACGTGGCTATTTTACTTTTGTCTATTCACAGTATTGGAACGATATTTGCAGCACGTCTGCCTGCATTGCACACTCTAACTTTTTTAAACTCAGCCATTATACTAGCAAACACTCACTGTACCTAGTTGTATCCTAAACGTGGCTATTGTACTTTTGTCAATTCACAGTATTGGAACGTTATTTGCAGCACGTCTGCCTGCATTGCACACTCAAACTTTTTTAAACTCAGCCATTTATAGTAGCAAACACTCAGTGTACCTAGTTGTATCCTAAACGTGGCTATTGTACTTTTGTCTATTCACAGTATTGGAACGTTATTTGCAGCACGTCTGCCTGCATTGCACACTCTAACTTTTTTAAACTCAGCCATTATACTAGCAAACACTCAGTGTACCTAGTTGTATCCTAAACGTGGCTATTTTACTTTTGTCTATTCACAGTATTGGAACGATATTTGCAGCACGTCTGCCTGCATTGCACACTCTAACTTTTTTAAACTCAGCCATTATACTAGCAAACACTCACTGTACCTAGTTGTATCCTAAACGTGGCTATTGTACTTTTGTCAATTCACAGTATTGGAACGTTATTTGCAGCACGTCTGCCTGCATTGCACACTCAAACTTTTTTAAACTCAGCCATTTATAGTAGCAAACACTCAGTGTACCTAGTTGTATCCTAAACGTGGCTATTGTACTTTTGTCAATTCACAGTATTGGAACGTTATTTGCAGCACGTCTGCCTGCATTGCACACTCAAACTTTTTTAAACTCAGCCATTTATAGTAGCAAACACTCAGTGTACCTAGTTGTATCCTAAACGTGGCTATTGTACTTTTGTCTATTCACAGTATTGGAACGTTATTTGCAGCACGTCTGCCTGCATTGCACACTCTAACTTTTTTAAACTCAGCCATTATACTAGCAAACACTCACTGTACCTAGTTGTATCCTAAACGTGGCTATTTTACTTTTGTCTATTCACAGTATTGGAACGATATTTGCAGCACGTCTGCCTGCATTGCACACTCTAACTTTTTTAAACTCAGCCATTATACTAGCAAACACTCACTGTACCTAGTTGTATCCTAAACGTGGCTATTGTACTTTTGTCAATTCACAGTATTGGAACGTTATTTGCAGCACGTCTGCCTGCATTGCACACTCAAACTTTTTTAAACTCAGCCATTTATAGTAGCAAACACTCAGTGTACCTAGTTGTATCCTAAACGTGGCTATTGTACTTTTGTCTATTCACAGTATTGGAACGTTATTTGCAGCACGTCTGCCTGCATTGCACACTCTAACTTTTTTAAACTCAGCCATTATACTAGCAAACACTCAGTGTACCTAGTTGTATCCTAAACGTGGCTATTGTACTTTTGTCAATTCACAGTATTGGAACGTTATTTGCAGCACGTCTGCCTGCATTGCACACTCAAACTTTTTTAAACTCAGCCATTATACTAGCAAACACTCACTGTACCTAGTTGTATCCTAAACGTGGCTATTGTACTTTTGTCTATTCACACTACTGCAAATCTATGTGCAGCACCTCTGCATGACAACCTCGTGCTCTGTTTTTAATAAGCTATAATGATAGCACAAAATACTGCCATTTTGTGGCATCATAGAACTGGCTGTTGTATTCCATTAGTGCCCCACTGGTGACAAGCTATTTCTAGCACCTCTACATCACACCCTCATGCACATTTAGCTACGCTAATGTTATAGCAAACTCATGGAATTCATTGCTGCATTTCATAATTCGGAGGGATAGAAAGTCAGGCTTCCTTTAGCTTTTCCTTCTGTTCATAGACAGCATCTCCAAGACAAATTTCCCCTCCACGTCTAAGTGTGGAGAGGCAGCTAGTGCGCATGCGTGTGCCGATGTACCCCAGCTGCAGCATAATTACAGTGTTTCGCCTAGTGAGTATGCTCACCCTGACTGTGCCATTCCTGACGCTAAGTCTTCATTTCGGGATACAGCGCATGCTCCCACACTAAGTGTGAAAAGCCTCTTTGCACAGGTGCTTGCATTCTGTGCCGGGTCTAAGTCCTGTTTTGTGCCTAGACACCATGCTAAAGCTGATAGTCTTTTTTCAGAGACTGTATTTCATGCTACTGAGCATGCTCAGGCACTTCCTGCATCAGAGACTAGGTCCGGTAATGAACTCTTTGGCCCTGGCCCTGATGTGGGGGTCCCATATAGACCACAGGGCATCAGGTGTCCTCCCAAATGGCTTGCAGAGGCCCACACCTATGACTTGTCACCGCATTATTGATGGTCAGACGATGACTGGTGAGGTGTTTGGGTCATGGCAGCCATGAGGTCATCATTGAAGTTGCGTTTCCAAATAGGACGCTAGTTATGCCACTCATGACGTGTCACTCTGCTTTTGTCTCCAGGAGGTGCATTGTGGTTCACCCTGGTTTGGGGCGGACCCAGGTTATAAAAGGGGCTGGAGCCAACAAGGAGGTGCGCAGTCTTCTATTATGCTCCGAAAGAGCACACCTCCATGTGTTGAACCCATTGCGGCTTTAGGCCAGAGGTAGGCAGGGATAGGGTGGTGGATGCAGGCCACCACCACAGTTGGTAACGCAGAACGGTTAAGACCAGCTCCTGTCCTAACAGTCCTGCTTGTGCAGCCCAGTGGCATTAACAGGCCTGCTGCTGCTGATGCGCCTGCTGTCCACAGGTGTGGCCCCTACGCACACGGTCAGCGTACTCAATGGCCCCTGTGTTGTTAACAGGGAGTTCCTGGGCTGGGTGGGCATGTGGACCCTGTGACGCTAACAGGGCTCACAGTCTCCAGATCCGAATGGCGTCTAACTCGGTTCAGGCTACTATTAGTTTCATAGCCACACAGCTCTGTATCCTCCACCAAACCTTCAAGTTGCCAACCTCTCCTTTTCCAACTGGGAGCACGGTGGACACTGACTGCTGAAGGTGATATATACCTTTCTCTTTCTTTTCTTATTAATTTTTGTTATATAGCGGTCACAGATTATATACCACTTTATCCAAATCTGCCAGTCCCACTGTAACAGATGTTGTTTCTTCAGCAAATGTTACAGTTGTTTAACCACCAAATCCACGGACCAAAATTTTTTTCCCCTTTCCAACACACCTGTTCCCCTTTCCAACAGCATCTGTCCTTTTTCAACTCATTTTGGGATATGACCAAAAGTGCAACTGTGCAGGGACACCGTACTCAACGCCATCTCAGCACAGCAGCCATCCCTCGGTCCCTCCGATGTGGACAAGTAAAAGACCATTTCCTCCTATCCATGACAAAGTGTTGAGATTCACTCTGTGCAGCACTGGTGTTTAGTGGAAAAGTAGATCTAAGATTGCGTACCACATTCTGCAGATACTCCTGTATACGTGCGTCTATTTCTATGGCAGGAATTAGTTCGCCAAATTTTGTCTTGTACCGGGGATCTAACAGTGTGGCAACCCAGTATTCAGGATTACTTCAAATTCATACAATCCGAGGGTCATGTAGGTAGTGCAGCAAGAAGGCGCTCATGTGTCTTGTGCATCCAGGAGGACCAAGTCCTTGGTGTGTTGGTGGCAGAGAGGTGAGAATCGTGCATCCTTCCTCTGCCCTCTACCCACAACCTCGCACAACCGAAATGTGAGCAAGCTCTCACTCATCTGCTGAGTCTTCCATGCCCATCGCCAGTTCGTCCTCCATTTCTTCATGGGCTCCTGCACTTTCATCAACACTTTTTGCTGATACTATGCGCCCTTGTTAATCCCTCTCCCTCACCATGACTGCCGCATAGGTGCCGCTGACCATCTGGACCTCGTAGATCTTGTTATCCCTTCCGCATATGACTCCTCCTGTACTTCCTCCCCTTCCTCTTGTCCCAACACCTGACTCCGAATAATAATTACAGTGTGCTCCATCATGTAGATGACCAGAATTGTCACGCTGAGAATGACATTGCCAGTGCTAAACATCTTCGTCGACATTTCAAAACTGTGTAGCAGGGTGCATAGGTCCTTGATCTGACACCACTCCAGCAGCGTGATCTGCACCACCTCTGGATCAACTTATCCCAGGCTATATGTCTTACCGTATTTCAGCAGGGCTCTGCGGTGCTGCCACACACGCTGCAACATGTGCAGATTCCAATTCCTGCGTGTCGGAACATCGCATTTCCGGCGTTTAACTGCCAGACCCTAAGACTTCCGGAGTGATGAAAGTTGTTGAGCTGCTGTGTGCGCACGATGGAAGTGAGCACATAGCGAGCGTGCCCGCTGCACAAGGCCATGTAGGCCGTGATGGTGTTTTAAAAATTGCTGGAGAATTCGGATCAACACGTGAGCCATAAAAGGCACGTGTGTCACATTGCCCTGAGGATGGCCCGCAGCCAGGTTTGCATCATTGCCGCACACGGCTGTTAAGTCACCAACGGAGTCCGCTCCGTCAATTTGTACTCCGGTCGCCAGGTGACAACGTGTTCCTTTCATGAATAGTGCTGATGATGGGAGAGTAGTCGATGCCAGCGGCGCAGGTGGACGCAGGTTATGCTCACCCACTGGGCTGCATTACCTTGACAGATGCAGAATCTCTGGCTGAATGTAGCTGGTGGGTATCTCACAGATGAAATACCATCATTCAGCTACAACCAATGGGAAGACACCACACCCTTTTTTATGCCCATCCTGTCTGCAGACCACTGCCAGACATAGCTATGAACCTCTGGTTAATTTTACCCCCAGTTCAGTTTTATGATTTTGTGTGCTTGTTACCTGACTACTTTTCCTGCTTGCTGTTTATGTACCTTGTTGGCCGATACGCATTTCACCTCTGCTTGTTTTCTGATTAAGTCCTGGCCGTCCCATTCTGTTCCTGTTCCTCAATTAATGTTTTGACCCTGCCTGACTACTATTCTCTGTAATAGCGGTGTGACTCACATTTCCCATACATTTCAAAGTAAAACTTTGACCGCCTGATGGCATTGAGCTCTGCTGCCAGCATAGTAAGGAGGTGTGTGGTAGTCCTTGTGCGCAGTTGCAAGGAAGGGTGGCCTGACCACACAGGGTTTGCGCAAAGGTAGAGGACCCACACGAGGTTGAAGAGGCAGAAGCAGTGTATTAACTTCTACATACAGAACAAGGATTGAAACAACTCGTGGGGACGGCAAGACTTGTACAGCAGACCCTTCTCCATCTCTCACCATAGTTTGCCAGTGCCCAGTCAGTGACATGTAATGACCCTGTCTATGCTTACTGGTCCAAGTATCTGTGTTGAAATGCACCCTGTCGCACACAGATTTTCTCAAGGAAGTGGTGATGTTGTGTGCGACATGCCGGTGTAGCGCGGGCATGCTTTTCTTGGAGAAGCAGTGGTGATTGGGCATCTGGTACTGGGGCACAGCGACAGACATAAGGTCTGTAAAATCCTGTGTGTCCACTACGCGTAAAGGCAGCATTTCGGTAGCCAACAGCTTACAGAGGGATAGAGTCAACCACTTAGCTTTGTCATGGGTCGCAGTAAGTGGCCTTTTATTTGACCACATCTGAGGGACAGAGATCTGGCTGCTGTCTGTAGACGGTGTTGAGTAGGGTGTCCCTGGAAAAATGCAGGTTTGTGAGAAAAGTGCAGGCGGAGACATGATGTTGGCTTCATCTTGCCTTCAGATCTGTTCATCTTGTATCATTTTTAAAAAACACAGCAAGCAAGGGTTACTCCAAGCGGAGTCTCCCTTTTTTTCCAAAAATTGGGCCCCACACAGACACCTTATCAGTGGCAGCACTTGTGCCCTAGTTGCAAACAGGATGTTTTGATTTGCATCAAGCACATTCCAAATCCACAAGCATTTACTCTCCCCAGGATGACACAGGGGTAGTAAATTCCTTCTGGATCCATGACTTGTTCATTTTGATGAACGTCAGTCTGTCCACATTGTCACTGGACAGACGCGTGCGCTTATCTGTCAGCACACACCCAGCAGCACTGAAGACACGTTCAGAGACAACGCTGGCAGCTGGACACGACAAAATCTTCGAGGCGTAACTGGAGAGCTCTTGACATTTTTCTAGATTTGAAGCACAAAAGGAGCAAGGCTCCATTTGCAAAGTCATTGCATCGATGTTCATTTGGAGATACTCCTGTATCATCCTCTCCATCCGTTGACTATGTGTCAGACTTGTTGTCTCTGGTGGCCTTGCAAAGGAGGGTCTAAAAAAATTATGAAAAGATTCCATAAAATTGCTGTTACCAGCACCAGATACGGTCCTACTGGTACGGGTAGACTGTTGAAGATGACGAGGCCGTCCCATGTTTGTCAAGTTACAACTGGGAGAATCACTCCCTTCACCTGCACGGTTGTTTGGTGGAAAAGCCGAGCTAAGATCGAGTAACAGCTTCTGCTGATACTCCTGCATACGTGCGTCCCTTTCTATGGGTGGAATTATGTCACAAAATTTGGACTTGTCCCGGGGATCTAATAGTGTGGCAAGCCAGTAGTCATCATCACTTCTAATTTTGACAATACGAGGGTCATGTTGGAGGTAGTGCAACAAGAAGGCACTCATGTGTCTTGCGCAGCCATGCGCACCAAGTCCACGCTGTGTTTGTGGCATAGAGGTGCTAACCGTTCTTTCTTCCTCTGTCATCTCCCCCAACCTCTTTCAACTGAAATTTGACCAAGGTCCCCCTCATCTGCTGAGTCTTCCATGTCCATGGACAGTTCGTCCTCCATATCTTCATGTCCTCCTGCACCTTCCTCAACATCTCACCTGCTACCATGCGCCCTTGTTGATCCCTGTCCCCCATGGTCCCATGCCTGCCGCGTTGGTGATGATGAACGTCTGGACCTTGGTGATGTTGTTGTGTCTTGCGCATATGAATCCTCCTGTAGTTCCTCCCCTTCCTGTTGTCCCACCCCCTGACTACGAATAGTGTTTAGCGTGTGCTCCAGCATGTAAATGACTGTAATCGTCATGCTGATAATGGCATTGTCAGCGCTAAACATATTCGTCGCCATGTCGAAACTGTGCAGAAGGGTGCATAGGTCCTTGATCTGAGATCACTCCATCAGGGTGATCTGCCCCACTTCTGCATCACGTTGGCCCAGGCTATACATCATGACGTATTGCACCAGGGCTCGCCGGTGCTGCCACAGTCGCTGTAACATGTGGAGAGTTGAATTCCAGCGTGTCGCCACATCGCATTTCAGGCGATGAACCGGCAGGCCGAAAGACTTCTGGAGCGATGCAAGTCGCTCAGGTGCGGCGGTTGAACGGCGGAAGTGAGCACTGCAGACAGTTTCCGTGCCCTGGTCAGAAGGCCATCTAGGCCGGGATAGTGTGTTAAAAATTGCTGGACAACAAGGTTAAACACGTGAGCCATACAAGGCACGTGTGTCACCTTGCCCAGGCGAAGGGCCGCACCCAGGTTTGCAGCATTGTCGCACACGGCCTTACCAGGCTGCAGGTTGAGTGGAGACAACCATTTATCAAAATCAGTCTCCAGAGCTGCCCACAACTCAGTCGCTGTGTGACTCCTATTTCAAAGACATGTCAAGCTAAAGACCGCCTGATGCCGTTGCGCTCTGCTACCAGCATAGTAATGAGGGGTGCGTGATTCCTTCTGCGCAGTGAGAACGCTGGTGGCCTGACCAGGCAGGCTTGGGGCGGAGGTGGAGGACCCAGATGAGGTGGAGGATGCAGAAGCAGTGGCGGAACTTGGACAGACAGAGGATTGACACACAAGTCGTGGGGACGGCAAGACTTGTGCAGCAGACCCTTCACCATCTATCACCATAGTTACCCAGTGGCCAGTCAGCGACATGTAACGTCCCTGTCCATGCTTACTGGTCCAAGTATCGGTGGTGAAATGCACCCGTTCACACACAGAGTTTCTCAAGGAAGCGGTGATGTTGTGTGCGACATGCTGGTGTAGCGCGGGCACACCTTTCTTAGAGAAGTAGTGGCGACTAGGCATCTGGTACTGGGGCACAGCGACAGACATAAGGTCTCTAAAATCCTGTGTGTCCACTAGGCGGAAAGGCAGCATTTCTGTAGTCAACAGCTTACAGAGGGATAGAGTCAACCTCTTCGCTTTGTCATGGGTCGCAGGAAGTGGCCTTTTATTTGACCACATCTGAGGGACAGAGATCTGGCTGCTGTGTGTAGACGGTGTTGAGTCGGGTGTCCCTGGAAAAATGCAGCTTTGTGAGGAAAGTGCAGGCGGAGACATGATGTTGCCTTCATCCAAAGTTGGTGCTATCGATGTCTGAGAGAGCTGTACACACTCACTTGTTTCCCCTTCCAAACCAACTGACGACCTACCAAGCAAACTGCCTGTTGCGGTTACAGTGGTGGAAGTTGTGGGTGGAAAAACAGGTGTGACAGCTGTCCCCACAGTCCTAGAAGATGACGAGCGCGCGGATGCACTGGAAGGGGCAGGCGGTGGATGGTTCGCTCCGCTAGGCCGCATTGCAGCACGGTGAGCTTCCCATCGGGCCATATGATATTTATTCATGTGACGATTCATGGAAGAAGTTGTCAAACTGCTGAGGTTTTGACCTCTACTAAGAGAACCATGACAAATTTTACAGATCACATAATTTGGGCGATCTTTTTCTATGTCAAAAAAGGACCTGGCTAGGCAAGGCTTAGAGGCCATGCGACCTGTTGATCCACCCCGAATAATGCTCAGAGGCAGAGTGGTGGCTGAGGATGCAGTTGTAGACGTGCTACCAGTGCTCCGACTGTGTCCAGGAAGGCGCCAGGTTACTTCGACGTCGGTTGCATCCTCCTCCACCGCCTCTGTTGACCTCCTCGAGTGTCTGACTGTGGGTTGACAGTAGGTGTGATCTAGAACTTAATCATCAATTGTTGTGTTTGCACTCCCCTACCCCTCAGACCGAGTTTCTTCTTGCCCTGACCGAATATTTAAGTTGTCATCCCAATCGGGTATCTGCGTCTCATCTTCATCAGTATGTTCCTCATTGCCTATAACCACAGTTGTTGGAAAGGCAGCATTTTGGTAGCCAACAGTTTGCATATGATGAAAGTCAACCTCCAAGCCATTTCATGCCCTTCTAAAAGCATGTAAAACACAGCGAGGGGACTCCAACCACAGTCTCCCTCGTTGCCACTAACTGGGCCACACACACCCCACTTGACTGGCATCGGTTGAGCCCCCTTTTGAAAAAGAAAAAGATGCTTTGCATGAAGCACTCTCAAAAATACGCGTGCCTTTCCCGTCCCCTGGCTGACCCAGGGGAAGAAAAGTCCTCTGAGAGCCATGACTTGTTCATCTTGGTTCTTTTAGAGACACAGCGAGGGGACTCCAACCACAGTCTCCCTCGTTGCCACTAACTGGGCCACACACACCCCACTTGACTGGCATCGGTTGAGCCCCCTTTTGAAAAAGAAAAAGATGCTTTGCATGAAGCACTCTCAAAAATACGCGTGCCTTTCCCGTCCCCTGGCTGACCCAGGGGAAGAAAAGTCCTCTGAGAGCCATGACTTGTTCATCTTGGTTCTTTTAGAGACACAGCGAGGGGACTCCAACCACAGTCTCCCTCGTTGCCACTAACTGGGCCACACACACCCCACTTGACTGGCATCGGTTGACCCCCCCTTTTGACAAAGAAAAAGATGCTTTGCATGAAGCACTCTCAAAAATACGCGTGCCTTTCCCGTCCCCTGGCTGACCCAGGGGAAGAAAAGTCCTCTGAGAGCCATGACTTGTTCATCTTGGTTCTTTTAGAGACACAGCGAGGGGACTCCAACCACAGTCTCCCTCGTTGCCACTAACTGGGCCACACACACCCCACTTGACTGGCATCGGTTGAGCCCCCTTTTGAAAAAGAAAAAGATGCTTTGCATGAAGCACTCTCAAAAATACGCGTGCCTTTCCCGTCCCCTGGCTGACCCAGGGGAAGAAAAGTCCTCTGAGAGCCATGACTTGTTCATCTTGGTTCTTTTAGAGACACAGCGAGGGGACTCCAACCACAGTCTCCCTCGTTGCCACTAACTGGGCCACACACACCCCACTTGACTGGCATCGGTTGACCCCCCCTTTTGACAAAGAAAAAGATGCTTTGCATGAAGCACTCTCAAAAATACTCGTGCCTTTCCCGTCCCCTGGCTGACCCAGGGGAAGAAAAGTCCTCTGAGAGCCATGACTTGTTCATCTTGGTTCTTTTAGAGACACAGCGAGGGGACTCCAACCACAGTCTCCCTCGTTGCCACTAACTGGGCCACACACACCCCACTTGACTGGCATCGGTTGACCCCCCCTTTTGACAAAGAAAAAGATGCTTTTCATGAAGCACTCTCAAAAATACGCGTGCCTTTCCCGTCCCCTGGCTGACCCAGGGGAAGAAAAGTCCTCTGAGAGCCATGACTTGTTCATCTTGGTTCTTTTAGAGACACAGCGAGGGGACTCCAACCACAGTCTCCCTCGTTGCCACTAACTGGGCCACACACACCCCACTTGACTGGCATCGGTTGAGCCCCCTTTTGAAAAAGAAAAAGATGCTTTGCATGAAGCACTCTCAAAAATACGCGTGCCTTTCCCGTCCCCTGGCTGACCCAGGGGAAGAAAAGTCCTCTGAGAGCCATGACTTGTTCATCTTGGTTCTTTTAGAGACACAGCGAGGGGACTCCAACCACAGTCTCCCTCGTTGCCACTAACTGGGCCACACACACCCCACTTGACTGGCATCGGTTGAGCCCCCTTTTGAAAAAGAAAAAGATGCTTTGCATGAAGCACTCTCAAAAATACGCGTGCCTTTCCCGTCCCCTGGCTGACCCAGGGGAAGAAAAGTCCTCTGAGAGCCATGACTTGTTCATCTTGGTTCTTTTAGAGACACAGCGAGGGGACTCCAACCACAGTCTCCCTCGTTGCCACTAACTGGGCCACACACACCCCACTTGACTGGCATCGGTTGAGCCCCCCTTTTGACAAAGAAAAAGATGCTTTGCATGAAGCACTCTCAAAAATACGCGTGCCTTTCGCCTCCCCTGGCTGACCCAGGGGAAGAAAAGTCCTCTGAGAGCCAGGTCCACATTGTCAGTGGACAGACACGTGTGCTTATCTGCCAGCAGACCCCCAGCAGCACTGAAGACAGGTTCCGAGAGAACGCTGGCTGCAGGACACGACAAGATCCTCAAGGCGTACGTGGCGAGCTCAGGCAATTTATCCAGATTGGAAGCCTAAAATGAGCAGGGCTCAAGTTGCACAATAATGGAATCGATGTTTCTTTGCATATACTCATATATCTGTGTGTCTCCCTCTTTTTCCTTGTCCAGCTGTTTTGTTTTCACATGAGTATATGTCCTTGTCACTTTCCCATGTGTTTGTGTTATGTTGTGAGTTGTTTGTCACCTTTTGGACACCTTTCAGGGTGTTTTCTAGGTGTTTTACTGTGTTTGTGATTGCCTGCCATTGTTTCCTATGGGCTCGAGTTCGGTTCGTCGAACGTTCGACGAGCCGAACTCGAGCCAGACCCCCCGTTCGGCGAACCGCCTCGAGCCGAACCGGGACCGGTTCGCTCATCTCTACTGAAGATAAATGAGCGGATAGTTACATCTTTTCCAACATCAGCCCTGTTTCGATAAACAAACTGCTAGATCAAATAAATTGGAATATAGTATTATCCAATGACACAATCCTTACCACCAGTATCCAATTAAGCAAATATGAAAATAAAATATAACACATATTAAAAAATAGCCTAAGGCAGAGGTGTGGGCCATAAAAGGCAATTTCTACCTATGATAGTACATGAGGATGCCATAAATCCTGATCTGTTGTAGTAGGGGAGCTGCACCCCACCATGTACATGCACGTTTTATAGGCTGTTGAATACTATAAGATGTATATGTTTGTATCAAAGGCTACCATTTAGTGGAGAGTCAACGTTCGATTAGATGTTAGATAAGATACGGTTAAGGTAATAAAAGGAAGGAGTGGAAGATGGTGGGAAAGAGAACAGGAGGGAAAGTTTGAGAGGGGACCAGTAGAGATCATGGCCCAAGTGTGAAAATATGTGGTCTCAGTGTGATCCGGAACCTACGGCTCCCCCTAACAGGGTTAGAGAGTCGTCTGGCTAGAGATCTGTCAGGGCCCAAAAGTGGACAAAGGTGAACGGAGTTAGGGAGAAGGAGGCATAGACCCCAGAGGTTGAGATCCAAGATAGTGGGGAATAGGTTGAGGAGCAGTACCCCCACACTGAGAGTAAGAAAGGAAAGGAAGGCCATGTCTGTCATAACAGTGTGAAGAATAAAACTGAACGATTATGGTTAGCTAAGCAAACTCTTGTGTTACTGTCTACGATGATGTCTGCCAGCGGGGTGGTGCACACCAGCCTGAAGAAAGCAGTAAGTGTCATGAACCCCAACCGAAGTCACATTCGCTCACAGAGTCTCCATGACGAAGGAGTGCAGAGCATGAGAGTTCCCGTCCTTCACTATACCTGTGGATGCACAGATGTAAGTAAACCCTGCAGAATCAGCATGATGGCAAATCTCACTGATAGAGACTAAGAGCACAAAATGATCTTTTATTAGATGGTTCCGAATCCTGGTGATCTCTAAATCTTCACTACCTATGCTTAACCCCATTTTCCTATAAATAGTCAAGATTTTTAAAAGACAAGAAACATATAGAGGAAGAAATGATGACCAAATGCTACCCCAGCAGCCCCCCAAAGGCAGCCTCCCAGCAGCCTCTCATCAGTCCTCCAGCAGCTCACCAGCACCCCCCTCAGCAGTCTCTCAGCAGCCCACCAGTAGTTTCCCAGAAGCAGCATCCCAGATACCTCCAGTCAGCCCTCCAGGACCTCCAAAGATCACCTTCCCAGCAGCCCCCAGCAGCCTCTCAGAATCCCCCCAGCAGCCTCCCATCAACCTCTCAGAAGACCCCAGCAGCCTCTCCGAAGCCCTCCAGCAGTAGCCTCCCACTTTTGCCAGCAGCAGCCACTAAGCATAAGCCCTTCAGCAGCCTCTCAGAAGCCCCCTACCAACCTCCCAACAGCCACCCACTTCCCCCAGCAGCAGCCTTTTAGGAGCAGTGTCCCACTTCCCTCACACAGCCCAACAGCTGCCTCCATTAAGCCTCCTAGCAGCCTCCTAGCAGCCTTCCAGTAGCACCCCAGCAGCCTCTCAAAACACCCCCAGCAGCAACCTCCCTCTTCTCCCAGCAGCAGCCTTGCAGCATCAGCCCTCCAGCAGCCTTTCAGAAGCCCACCAGAAACCTCCCAGCAGCCCCCCGCTTCCCACAGCAGTAGCCTCGCAGCAGCAGCTCCCCACTTCCCTCAGCAGCCCCTCAGCTCCCATCAGCAGCCCCCAATTTGCCAAGCAGCCTCCCAGAAGTCCCCTAGTAGCCTCACACCCCAGTAACCCCCAGCCTCCGAACAGCAGACCCCAGTAGCCTCCCTCCTAGCTGGCCTCCAGCAGTCCCTAGCCGCCCCCACTTCCCTCAGCAGCAGCCCCTAATGTCCCACAGCAGCAGCCCAGCAGCCTCTCAGAATCCCCTCAGAAGCAGCCTCCCAGGAGCCCCCTAGCAGCCTCCCAGTAGCACTCCAGAAGCCTCTTAGTGGCTTCCCAGCAGCAGACTCCAACTTCCCCCAGCAGTCCCCAATTTCCCCCAGCAGGCTCCCAGCAGCACCCGAGCCTTCCACTTTCCGCAGAAGCAGCCTTACAGCAGCATACCCCAGCTTCCCCCAGCAGCCCCCCACTCCCCCCCAAGCAGCAGCCTCCAAGCAGCCCCCAGCTACCCCCAGCTCTTCCAGCAGCACCCCAAGCAGCAGCCTCCCAATAGTCCTCTAGCAACCTCCCAGTAGCACCCCAGCAGCCTTTCAAAGGACCCCCAAGCAGCAGCTTCCCACTTCCCCAGCAGCCACCCAGCAGCCTCCCACTTCCACAAGAAAAAGCCAGACAGTAGCCCCCCACTTCCCACAGCAGCCCCCAACTTCCCCTAGCAGCAGCCTCCGAGCAGCACCCCAGCAGTCTCCTACTTCCTCAAGCAGCAGCCAGAAAGCAGCAGCCCCACTTCACCCAGTAGCCACCCACTTCCCCCAGCAGCACCCCAGGAACCACCCTGCAGCCCCCAGCAGCTGCATCCCAGCAGCCCCTGGCCACCTCCCAGCAGCACCCCAAGCAGTAGCCTCCAGCAGCCTTCCACTTCCCCCAGCAGCAGTCCCCTACTTCCCTCAGCAGATCACCACTTATCCTAGCAGTCTCCAGTCACCAACAACCCCCACTTCCCCCAGTAGCAGCCTCCTAGCATCAGCCCTCCACTTCCCCCAGTAGCTCACCAACAGCAGCTCCCCCACTTCCCCCAGCAGCCTCTTAGCAGCACCTCAGCCCCCCACTTTCCCCAGAAGCAGCCTTACAGCAGCATACCCCTTCTTCCCCCAGCAGTCCCCCACTTCCCCCAGCAGCAGCATCCCAGCAGTGCACAGCCACCCCAAGCAGCAGCCTCTGAGCCTCCCTCTAGCAGCCTACCCAGAGCACCCCACCAGCAGCCCCCCACTTCCCCCTGTAGCCTTACAGCAGCAGCCTCCCACTTCCCCCAGCAGCCTTACAGCAGCAGCCTCTCACTTCCCCCAGTGGCATCTCAGAGGTGCCCCAGCAGTCTCCCACTTCTTCAAGCAGCAGTCCCCCACTTCCCCCAGCAGCAGCTCCCCACTTCTCCCAGCAGCAGCCTCCCAGTATTACCCCAGACCCAGCAGCCTCCCACTTCCCCAAGCAGCAGCTCTTCACTTCTCCAAGCAGCAGCCTCCCAGTATTACCCCAGCCCCAGCAGCCTCCCACTTCCCCAAGCAGCAGCTCCCCACTTCTCCCAGCAGCCCCCCACTTCCCCCAGTAGCCTTACAGCAGCAGCCTACCACTTCCCCCAGCAGCCTTACAGCAGAAGCCTCTCACTTCCCCCAGTGGCATCTCAGAGGTGCCCCAGCAGTCTCCCACTTCTTCAAGCAGCAGTCCCCCACTTCCCCCAGCAGCAGCCTCCCAGTATTACCCCAGCCCCAGCAGCCTCCCACTTCTCCAAGCAGCAGCTCCCCACTTCTCCCAGCAGCAGCCTCCCAGTATTACCCCAGCCCCAGCAGCCTCCCACTTCCCCAAGCAGCAGCTCCCCACTTCTCCCAGCAGCACCCCACTTCCTCCAACAGTGTCTCAGAGGTTTCCCATTTCTTCAAGCAGAAGCCCCGCACTTCCCCCAGCAGCAGCTCCCGCACTTCCCCCAGCAGCAGCCTCCCAGCAGCATCCCATTTCCCCTAGCAGCAGCCCCCCCACTTCTCCAGCAGCCCCCCAAATCCCCCAGAAGCAGCCTCCAAGCAGAAGCTCCCCACTTCCCCCAGCAGCAGCCTCCCAGCAGCACCCCAGCACTAGCAGCGTCCCACTTCCCCCAGCAGCACCACAGTCCCACAGCAGCCTCCCAGCAGCATCCCAGCACCAGCGCCCTTCCACTTCCCCCAGCAGCATCCCCCTCACTTCCCCCAGCAGCCCCCCACTTCCCCAGCAGCACCTCAGCCCCACAGCAGCCTCCGAAAAGCACCCCAGCACCAGCAGCCTTCCACTTCCCCCAGCAGCATCCCCCCCACTTCACCCAGCAGCTCCCCACTTCCCTCAGCAGCACCCCAGCACCCTTCCACTTGCCCTAGCAGCAGTCCCCCCCCCACTTCCCCCAGCAGCCCCCCACTTCCCCCAGCAGCACCCCAGCCCCACAGCAGCCTCCCAGCCCCAGCAGCCTTCCACGTCCCACAGCAGCAGCCCCCCACTTCTCCCAGCAGCACCCCAGCCCCATAGCAGCCTCCCAGCCCCAGCAGCCTTCCACTTCCCACAGCAGCAGCTCCCCACTTCTCCCAGCAGCCCCCTCACTTCCCCCAGCAGCACCCCAGCCCTACAGTAGCCTCCCAGCAGCACCCCAGCACCAGCAGCCTTCCATTTCCCCCAGCAGCACCCCGGCCCCACAGCAGCTCCAAGCAGTAGCCTCCCAGCAGCACAGTCTGGGTGCTGTGAGCCTTCCCATGTAGTGTATGTGCTGCTCTCCGCCCCTCGCTCTGCCTCCTCCCTGCTCTCTCTGTGCTGCTCCTCCATCCTCAGCACTGCTCTCCTCTCAGCCGTCTGGATTGTGCTGCACTTGCTGGGATGCTGCTGCTGCTGCTGCTGCTGGGGATCCCGTCATGCTAAGTCCCTGCTCATCCATTCACATCTGGGAGTCTCTGTCTCTATAGACATGGTGGTGGCAGAATCTCACAGACCGTGCTGGACACTTGGTGATTGCCTGTGCTCGCTGCTGTTACCTTCGCTATTACTAATCATTGCCCGGCCAGGGAAACTTGCAGCTTTTCCTACCTCCTTAAGTGACTGCCAAACCCCTACAGGCTGGAACTGTTCTGGTAAGACACAGGCTCGCTATACTCGTCTATGTATATAGAATGAATGAGCTGCTTCCAGGATCGTGCTGCTGCTGCTCATCACTGCTGGCATCAGTATTATTTGTCTAATTGTGGAGTTAAGTTGCTGGGTGGTAAAGTGTCAGCCATCTGTGGGGACATACCTGGCAGTGGTGACATACCTGAGAGTGGCGACATACCTGACAGTGGTGATATACCTGGCAGTGGTGACATACCTGAGAGTGGCGACATACCTGACAGTGGGGACATACCTAGCAGTGGTGATATACCTGACAGTGGTGACATACCTGAGAGTGGTGACATACCTGACAGTGGTGATATACCTAGCAGTGGTGATATACCTGGCAGTGGTGACATACCTGAGAGTGGCGACATACCTGACAGTGGGGACATACCTAGCAGTGGTGACATACCTGAGAGTGGCGACATACCTGACAGTGGGGACATACCTAGCAGTGGTGACATACCTGAGAGTGGCGACATACCTGAGAGTGGCGACATACCTGGCAGTGGTGATATACCTGACAGTGGTGACATACCTGGCAGTGATATACCTGACAGTGGTGACATACCTGACAGTGGTGATATTCCTGACAGTGGTGACATACCTGGCAGTGGTGACATGCCTGACAGTGGTGACATGCCTGACAGTGGTGACATGCCTGACAGTGGTGACATACCTGACAGTGGTGACATGCCTGACAGTGGTGACATACCTGACAGTGGTGACATGCCTGACAGTGGTGATATTCCTGACAGTGGTGACATACCTGGCAGTGGTGACATACCTGACAGTGGTGACATGCCTGACAGTGGTGACATACCTGACAGTGGTGACATGCCTGACAGTGGTGATATTCCTGACAGTGGTGACATACCTGACAGTGGTGACATGCCTGACAGTGGTGATATTCCTGACAGTGGTGACATACCTGACAGTGGTGATATTCCTGACAGTGGTGACATACCTGACAGTGGTGATATACCTGACAGTGGTGACATACCTGGCAGTGGTGACATACCTGACAGTGGTGACATGCCTGACAGTGGTGACATACCTGACAGTGGTGACATGCCTGACAGTGGTGATATTCCTGACAGTGGTGACATACCTGACAGTGGTGACATGCCTGACAGTGGTGATATTCCTGACAGTGGTGATATACCTGGCAGTGGTGACATACCTGACAGTGGTGATATTCCTGACAGTGGTGATATACCTGACAGTGGTGATATTCCTGACAGTGGTGACATACCTGACAGTGGTGATATTCCTGACAGTGGTGACATACCTGACAGTGGTGATATTCCTGACAGTGGTGACATACCTGACAGTGGTGATATTCCTGAGAGTGGTGACATGCCTGACAGTGGTGATATTCCTGACAGTGGTGATATACCTGGCAGTGGTGACATACCTGACAGTGGTGACATGCCTGACAGTGGTGACATGCCTGACAGTGGTGATATTCCTGACAGTGGTGACATGCCTGACAGTGGTGACATACCTGACAGTGGTGACATGCCTGACAGTGGTGATATTCCTGACAGTGGTGATATACCTGGCAGTGGTGACATACCTGACAGTGGTGATATTCCTGACAGTGGTGATATACCTGGCAGTGGTGACATACCTGACAGTGGTGATATTCCTGACAGTGGTGACATACCTGACAGTGGTGATATTCCTGACAGTGGTGATATACCTGGCAGTGGTGATATTCCTGACAGTGGTGATATTCCTGACAGTGGTGACATGCCTGACAGTGGTGATATTCCTGACAGTGGTGATATACCTGGCAGTGGTGACATACCTGACAGTGGTGACATGCCTGACAGTGGTGACATGCCTGACAGTGGTGATATTCCTGACAGTGGTGGCATGCCTGACAGTGGTGACATACCTGACAGTGGTGACATGCCTGACAGTGGTGATATTCCTGACAGTGGTGATATACCTGGCAGTGGTGACATACCTGACAGTGGTGATATTCCTGACAGTGGTGATATACCTGACAGTGGTGACATACCTGACAGTGGTGATATTCCTGACAGTGGTGATATACCTGGCAGTGGTGACATACCTGACAGTGATATACCTGGCAGTGGTGATATTCCTGACAGTGGTGATATTCCTGACAGTGGTGATATACCTGACAGTGGTGACATACCTGACAGTGGTGATATTCCTGACAGTGGTGATATACCTGGCAGTGGTGATATTCCTGACAGTGGTGATATTCCTGACAGTGGTGATATTCCTGGCAGTGGTGATATTCCTGACAGTGGTGATATTCCTGACAGTGGTGACATACCTGACAGTGGTGATATTCCTGACAGTGGTGATATACCTGGCAGTGGTGATATTCCTGACAGTGGTGATATTCCTGACAGTGGTGACATACCTGGCAGTGGTGATATACCTGGCAGTGGTGATATACCTGACAGTGCTGATATTCCTGACAGTGGTGACATGCCTGACAGTGGTGATATTCCTGACAGTGGTGACATGCCTGACAGTGGTGATATTCCTGACAGTGGTGACATGCCTGACAGTGGTGATATTCCTGACAGTGGTGATATTCCTGGCAGTGGTGATATTCCTGACAGTGGTGATATTCCTGACAGTGGTGATATTCCTGACAGTGGTGATATACCTGGCAGTGGTGATATTCCTGACAGTGGTGATATTCCTGACAGTGGTGACATACCTGGCAGTGGTGATATACCTGGCAGTGGTGATATACCTGACAGTGCTGATATTCCTGACAGTGGTGACATGCCTGACAGTGGTGATATTCCTGACAGTGGTGACATGCCTGCCAGTGGTGATATGCCTGACAGTGGTGACATGCCTGCCAGTGGTGATATTCCTGACAGTGGTGACATGCCTGACAGTGCTGATATTCCTGGCAGTGGTGACATACCTGACAGTGGTGACATTCCTGACAGTGCTGATATTCCTGACAGTGGTGACATGCCTGCCAGTGGTGATATTCCTGACAGTGGTGACATGCCTGACAGTGCTGATATTCCTGGCAGTGGTGACATGCCTGACAGTGGTGATATTCCTGACAGTGGTGTCCAGGGCACAGGTCACATTAGTTCCTATACTTATGGCTGCGGTCTTATTCTTACGATGTGCCACGTCTGTGATATAACAGTTGCTTGTTAGCAGCCTGGAATAGAGGGATCTGCTGAGGGTTGTGTCAGTGAATGTTTTGTATCATTTCAGAAGTGCTGAGTGATGTTCTGCTATGAGATATAAAATGGATGGAGCAATGTATAGATGGATCTGGTTGCACAGATAAAAGCTGCATTCATTATACTCTGATTTAGGACATGAGAGAATGATTCCTAATTCCAGCAGTAAACTCTGACACTGTCATTATTTACGCTGGGTGGTCTCACAGGAAGTCCCCTGCCCCTTTAATGGCGTATAATGAAGGCTCACAAACTATTTCATTTTCATAGGCCAATGTCTATTCACACCAGGAGACAGGCTGCAAACAACACAAAGACTAGTTTGTCATAAATCACATTTTAGCCTGACTGCTGAAGTCTTAAGTCATGTCAAACTGCAGCTTCCCATGCCATAATCCCCCCTCCGCCGGGATCCGGCCACTTCTGTGTCTGTCCTATAGTGGCCATACAAATAAGGCGAATCTCCGGCCATGAAAATATGCCACTTTTACTAGATGATAGACAATCTCTGTCTTTGATGTGTCAGAAATCAGAAGCATGATGTTTAGCCCTGATCTCGCAGCTTCTCCAGCAGATTATTGGCTAAGTGGGAAATAAACGCTTTATATCTAGCGGTGATCGGTTATCTAAATTGTATTTATTGAGGGAAAAAGAGTTAATAATATTTAAATAATGAATAATGAAATGACATAGCCATCCCCTCCCCCATCATAGGGTCACATTTAGGACAAAACAGCACATAATTCGGCGGTAATAACCCTATCTGGGCTGCAGCATCAGGTCATGGCTGGTGTTGTATTGACTGCCAAGTTGTGAAATCTACTAATTAAATAAGGAAGGATGAGCCATGGAGTTACTGCACTTGTAAATCATCTTTGTGGCTGAAGCCTATTTAATAAGATAATTGGGTGATCATGTCTTTTTTCGGCTTTTAGGACCCTGCCAGAAACATTACCCTCTTACTGTCTTTGTCAATAAGAAGCCACTGATGTCTATATTGAATTAATAGTATCATTTGGGAAAGCAGTGGGAGATTTGTTCTGGATTATTAGCCTTGTAATATATAAAGTGCGTTCCACAAGGAATGACTGTTATCCTGTGCGGCTTATTGTATGGATTCTACATGGCTGCACCCTATGTATGCAGCTCTCCTTCTATTAGGTTAGTGGAACGCATCCCTCTGCCCAGAGCAGATACTGAATAAATATGTTAAGGACTCCCAGCCATTGTCCTGCTGACTCTTCTTTCATTTTTAATATTATGATGTGGTTTCAAACAGAGGAATGTAATGAAAGAATCAATAGGGCTAAATCTTAATGGATCTGAAGTCTAATGTATATGTTCTGTTTAATATTGTATCTTTCTGGAGAGTTGATTGATCAGGTTGCAGACAAACTGAACTCTGATATTTCTAAGGACCCCCTCCCCCACCATTAGTGTCTCCGCACAGCCAATCCACGACAGATGCTGTTTTACTTTATGTCAGTGGAAATAATGTGACACCTTTATTTCTTAAGATTGAAGCGTTTAATAGCAATCAGCCTTCACTCAGCCACAGAAAAAAACAATGCTTGTTTATTATCTCTTCACTTTGTTATAAAGTGCCATGCTCATCATTGCCTGGATAGAGTCCAAAGATTGATTTCACAGTATGCACCAAAATGTATTCTTTCTCCATCCAAGATGAATGCATATTGTGTGCATATTACATGTAGCAATTCAATCAGCCCTTCTGAAAATAGAACTATAGAGCAGGGTCCTGCCTAATAAAAGATGAAATGAGTCAAGTATTTCAATAAATCATTTTCTAATAAACCCAATCTGTACTTCACTTCTCCAAACTGAGTTGTTTTTTTTCCCTTTTGCATTTGAGGTTTTGATGACAGAGAAAATGATCTTTTTCTATGTGACACCAATACCTGTAAATTTGATGGAGAGTGTTTAAGAATTGGAAACAGTGTGACATGCGATTGTCAGTTCAAGGTAAGGAGCTTGGGATCTCATTCTTCAAATTGACTAATGTGGGCATAAAAAGGAATCTACTTTCACAGTCTTCCTCCGAGCTATTTGTTTTTTTTCTACAGGCTGTATAGTTGAAAGCAGAAATGGTACCTGGGGAAAAATTGGCAAAGTAAACAAGTAGTGTCAAAATACAAAGGCTTTTCAGGGGAAATATTGACAATAGTGATACCCACTGGAACGAGCCCTGTGAGAAATAGATGGAATCAAAGCAGAGGTGTATTTTACTCTTGTGGCCTTTTTACTCTGCATCAGTTTGTGTCAAGTTCTGGTTCTAACTTTTTATATCGACTTGTGTATTGAAGTATTATCAGTGCTGGAAATATTAGCCACCCATACAACCTCAGTGTTAGAAGAAATAGACAACTGGTGATATCAGTGCTGCATAATTTCCCTCGGGATCAATAAAGTGTATCGTATCTGCTTCCAAAAGTGTTGAAAGTACTGTGGCTGAAGACAAGCGCCTTATTTTTTTGCGCTGAGGTGTCCACCACTTCTGATGAAAATCAGTCTTAGTTTATTAGCCATTGAACATATTGTGGTGTCTGTACTTTCTGATATAGCCAAATGGGCTTGTGTGGCCACACGCCTATTCAGCTGCCACTCCTGCAGTGACCAATATATCACCACTTCAGCCAGTGATTGTCTGCAGTGGTCAATGTATGCTAACACGCCTATCTAGGCACCACTCCTGCAGTGACCAATATATCACCACTTCAGCCAGTGATTGTCTGCAGTGGTTGATTCCAGGTTGTACGGATACTTGCTTTGTACATCCTGTTTGCCCGTGTGAACACTGCAGCCAATCATTGTCCACAGCGGTGATGTGTTGTTCACCTCTTTGATGATTTGTCCATCCAGCCAGAGCATGATGTTTGGAGACAGGCGAGGGAATGAACAGCTCTGGGAGAGGAGCAGTGAGGCAGGATGATTTATTTTCATATTTCAGAGCTTACTGCATCATTTAAATAGAAATTGAGTGAAAAACTGGTTTAATAATAGAAAAGGTCAGAGATGCTTTTTACAGTAACCAAAAATCTAGTGATGCTAAAATCTGAGCGGAAGAATGAAACCTGATTGTGGCAAAGTCAACTGATATGTTGTGATTAGTCTATATCAAGATATGTATTTGTGATGTAAAGAGAAATCTTAGTGTATAACATAATACAGGTGTGACCTCCTCATAGAATGTCCCCCACATCTCCTTTATAGGTTTATACATTTATTGGAGCTTTTAGACCCCCATAAAGTGCGCATGTTACAAAATAAATGACCCTTCATAGACATGCTAGAAATTCATTGCAAAAGAACGTTTTTATGCTGTAGCAGAAAAAAGCCCTGTGTTACAAGGATGGTTTCAGATACTTGCAGTGTAGAATTTTGGAAGCCGGATTTGTAGTTCTTAGGTAAAATTAATAGACACAAATCTAAGAATGGCTGTAGATCTCAATTTGAGTCAAATAAGAAAAACTGAGCATTATAAATCTGCCGTTATCTCTCACATCGTGCTCTAATGGATGTGGAAAGAGCATGGTGATTGTTGTCCATCATGTCCTTCTGTTAGGATTGCTATACTATATTGGCCTAGTATGTTATCCACATAGAAAAAACACGCACTGACATGGTGATTATATAAGGGATTGCTGTTATTCATTGGTAAAGTATTAAAATTACACTTGAAAAATAGCACATTTGTCCATTGTGTCCATTGTGTAGGACCCAACATAGCCATAGCTTATGAATATACTTCATGATACTGTACTTTGCCATTTAGGAACTATGACAGATTGCTAAAATATATATTATATTATATATATATATATATATATATATATATATATATATATATATATATATATATATATATATATATATATATATGTATAGGAACTAAGTTAGTTCACCCTTTTATATACAGATGTAACAATTCTTAAAGAAGCATTCTGACTCGCCCACCCCAGGGCTATGGGACACTCGGTGCCGGGCCGGACTAGTCCGGTGGTAGTCAGTGGTGGCTGGGCCCGGCTCCGTGGCCCTGGTGGGTGTCAGTAGAATAAGTGGCTTAAGTTAAAGTTTGTGTTCGTGACGCCACCTGTGGTATGCGGCTAATAAGCCGCCGCTGCTGTGTGAGGCCTCCGGGATGATATTATGGCAGCAATGGTAGTACTGCTCCCCACAGGTGGAGCAATGCCCGGGGCACAGTTGGTGCTTGTAAATGTCTATGCAGATGAAATAACTGAGGCGACTTCAGAGGTGCAGTTCAAGTTCTTTTACTCACAGTTCTTGTCAGGGCAGGCAGAACCCTTGGACTGCCGGGACCGCTGTCAGGGACCTCCGTCTTCTGGGTGATTCAGAGTGTGAAATCCGGTACCCTTTCTCTTAGTGTCTCTTTCTCTGCTGTCTTCACTAGCCTTGCCTTTGTTAAGATGGACTTGGCTTGGCCTCCATTACAGCCTCCAGGCTGGGGGGTCACCTGTCGGCTGATTACCCCTTTTCTGAAGGGCTGCTCTGGGTTCTGGCCCTGGGTGCTTACAACGTCCCTGGGCCTCGGTTTTTACTGTTTGGAGATTGTCTTTTCACTCCTCCAGTTTCTAGGGACCGTCCCCTGTCGCAGCTAATCACTCCACCGATGTCACTGTGGACCAGGCCACCGCAGCCTGCAGCTACTCGTAGCGCCTCTGGGCCCTCGGCTTCGGTACCCAACAAGGACAGCTCGTGGTACCTACAGGACTACCCGCGGCCCTGCGACCCTTTCTTTCCTTCTCTTCTTTCTCCTCCTTGCCTGCCTCAGCAGGCCTCCTCCTCCCTCCTTTCTCTCGTTCTTCTCCTCCAACTACATGCTGCTTCTCTCACTCCCTGAGGTAAACTGAAACTAACTTGACCTTCCTTTCTCTATCTGCTCTCTGGTGGCTCCTCCCACCTCCCCAGTTGCTAAGCTACCACCCTATGGGAGCAGGGATGGGTCTTACAGCCCCTCTCAGCATGCAGCATGGGAGGGTTGCCTGCCACTCTCCCTGGTCCTGTGTGTCCCTAGCAATGGGTGTAGTGTGGATTTACCAGGGGACCGGAGTTCACTCTCTTCCTCTCCCAGAATGGGGCATCACACCGCTGATGGGGTGCAATGACCTGTGGCGACGGAAGCCTCAGGGGCGCCACACTCCCCCACAGCAAATCCCAGCACGTCCTCGGGCTGAAAAACAACAAAAACATGTGGAGAAACTGCAAAATTTTTGTTATGCAAAACATAAAACAATAAAACATTTCTTCCCTTTATGGGAGGCACATATCAGTGAACGTTGCGAACTTCTTATAAAGAAAACTCTAAGTGTGCACTTCCAGTCCGTTGCACGGTTCGGGCAAATCCCCCATAATTCTGGTAGGGGGCATTAAATGACTCACCCCTCAGTTGCATCTCCGGTGTTCTGGTGGTCGCTGTCTTGCTGCAGGGTGCTGGTATCGGAGCTGCGGTCGTGGCATGCGCGCCTGCAGGAGGACCGGGCAGGAACCCCACCTGGCAATCCGGGCTCCGCCGGCTGGGGGTGTCACTCTCTTTACCCGGCTCTGCAGCGGCTGCTGGATCTTCTCCGCTCTCCAGGACGCAGGACACAACCCGGTTCTGAGGTGCGTGTCCCGGCTCGGCCACTCCTCCTTTGGCCGCTCATTGCTCGGCGTCCATCCTTTTAGCTTCTTCACGCGCCATCTTTTCTTCCTCCGCCTTCTATGGCGGGCACCGCTTTGCGCGCTTTTCTTGGACAAGGGGGCAGGGCTTCTCTTCGCGCCCTTTCTTCTGACACGCCCCCCTTCTTCCCGCTCTCAGCAGCGCTAATGGCGGCGGTTTCTCAGTAAAGTACACAGTCTGTCACACGGTTCTTCAGGCGCACAGTACCCGGTTAGACCGGGCACGAAATCCTGTTCGTGACGCCAAAGTTGACTCGCCCACCCCAGGGCTATGGGACACTCGGTGCCGGGCCGGACTAGTCCGGTGGTAGTCAGTGGTGGCTGGGCCCGGCTCCGTGGCCCTGGTGGGTGTCAGTAGAATAAGTGGCTTAAGTTAAAGTTTGTGTTCGTGACGCCACCTGTGGTATGCGGCTAATAAGCCGCCGCTGCTGTGTGAGGCCTCCGGGATGATATTATGGCAGCAATGGTAGTACTGCTCCCCACAGGTGGAGCAATGCCGGGGCACAGTTGGTGCTTGTAAATGTCTATGCAGATGAAATAACTGAGGCGACTTCAGAGGTGCAGTTCAAGTTCTTTTACTCACAGTTCTTGTCAGGGCAGGCAGAACCCTTGGACTGCCGGGACCGCTGTCAGGGACCTCCGTCTTCTGGGTGATTCAGAGTGTGAAATCCGGTACCCTTTCTCTTAGTGTCTCTTTCTCTGCTGTCTTCACTAGCCTTGCCTTTGTTAAGATGGACTTGGCTTGGCCTCCATTACAGCCTCCAGGCTGGGGGGTCACCTGTCGGCTGATTACCCCTTTTCTGAAGGGCTGCTCTGGGTTCTGGCCCTGGGTGCTTACAACGTCCCTGGGCCTCGGTTTTTACTGTTTGGAGATTGTCTTTTCACTCCTCCAGTTTCTAGGGACCGTCCCCTGTCGCAGCTAATCACTCCACCGATGTCACTGTGGACCAGGCCACCGCAGCCTGCAGCTACTCGTAGCGCCTCTGGGCCCTTGGCTTCGGTACCCAACAAGGACAGCTCGTGGTACCTACAGGACTACCCGCGGCCCTGCGACCCTTTCTTTCCTTCTCTTCTTTCTCCTCCTTGCCTGCCTCAGCAGGCCTCCTCCTCCCTCCTTTCTCTCGTTCTTCTCCTCCAACTACATGCTGCTTCTCTCACTCCCTGAGGTAAACTGAAACTAACTTGACCTTCCTTTCTCTATCTGCTCTCTGGTGGCTCCTCCCACCTCCCCAGTTGCTAAGCTACCACCCTATGGGAGCAGGGATGGGTCTTACAGCCCCTCTCAGCATGCAGCATGGGAGGGTTGCCTGCCACTTTCCCTGGTCCTGTGTGTCCCTAGCAATGGGTGTAGTGTGGATTTACCAGGGGACCGGAGTTCACTCTCTTCCTCTCCCAGAATGGGGCATCACACCGCTGATGGGGTGCAATGACCTGTGGCGACGGAAGCCTCAGGGGCGCCACAATTCTCCTTAATGTTTTTATTCCCTAAAGCTGTGTAAATGTTAGTGTAGTGTAATGTGTGTATGTAAATATACTCACCGAGCGACATCTTCTCTGGTATATAGCGCCATTCCGCTCCACACCTGAACTGGTTCAGACTCTCTGGATCACACTTTGCTCTTTGAGACGGAGGTTCCTTTTACAATGTAAACCTATGAAGAAAATAAATCCCCCATGGAGGAGAAATTGAAGGGGAACAAGATGCAGTGCTTATCTAAGCGTAGTATTAAGCTTAAGAGAAGTGTGCATAAATGGTGTATGCACTCAGCTGTATTCTAAACAAGGTAGACTCGTAATGTAGGTTTGATGTTGGTTCTGATTGCTGGGTTTGTTGCCGGGTCGATCCACAGTGAAAAACTCCTGTGTCTGTGATGTGACAGGTTCAGTATAGGAGAGATGATGAAGACCGCAGTTGGCGCTCCTGATGGATCCAACAAGATACCATGAAATTTGGTAGGGTCTGTTCAATGGTTTATGAAGGAAGTACATGAATGTGTTAATATAACAATGTACACATAAAGACAGCATATTCTGGCTTATTAAAAAGACTTCTTCAGATCAAATAGAAGTTCTCTAATGAGTGCCTTAGTGCAAGTCTTGCACCAAGACACTTATTGGAGAACTTCTGTTTTACCTGAAGAAGTCTTTTTAATAAGCCAAAAGTCTTTTATGTGTACATGGTTATGTTAACACATTAATGTACTTCCTTCATAGTCTATTGAACAGATCCTACCTATCTTGTTGGATCCATCGGGAGCGCCAACTGCGGTCTTTATCATCTCTCCTACAATGTAAGCCTATAGAACAGTGTTTCTCAACTCCAGTCTTCAAGACCCACTAACAGATCATGTTTTCAGGTTTTCCTTAATATTAGACAGGAAATAATTCCATCACCTGTGTAACATTAAGGAAATCCTGAAAACCTGATGGAGTAAAACCTGAAAACATGATCTGTTGGTGGGTCTTGAGGACTGGAGTTGAGAAACACTGCTATACGTAGAACCTCACTCGGACAGTCCACTGACTTATATTGTAAAATTAACTTCCGGGTCACAGAGAGAGCAGTGTGATCCAGAGAATCTGAATCACCATTATGTATCCCAGAAGAGGAGCGAAACAGCGCTGGACACCAGAGAAGGTGTCAATCAGCGAGTATATTTACACATTGACAATATACTACACTATTAATTACACAAGTTTAGGGAGCAAACAATTTTACTAGTAGTGCTTCTTTAAAGGGAGCATGTCATGTAAAAATATGCTATTAGCCTGCAGATATTGGGTTTGTCTGCAGGTTATTAGCATTCGGAACCTGCCGGCTATGGCAATGAGAGCCCAACTGCTGGGAGGCAATTAACTTTATTCCTCCTGCCAGCCTTAGGCTTTCAGTCTTCGGGGTGAGCTGGTGTGACTTCAGTCACTGCTGTGTGCTTAGTGAGTGGCGGCTGTTACTGCACCCCGACACTGACTGATTTAAAGAGCTGGTTCACCCCTATGTCTGAAACTTGAGGCTATTGGGAGGAATACATTTCATTTCCTCCCGACATCGGGGTCTCAGTGTGGGCTCCAGGCAGCAACAGAAGGCTATTAACCTGCAGATTAACCCCACATCTGCAGGTTAATAGTGTTTTTTTAACATGACAAGTTCCTTTTAACACAAGTGGTACAGAACACTACATAGTTATTGTAGTTTGTATAGGATGTGTGTAGGCCACCTTTAATTTGCTTTGTATGAGAGTTGCCATGCTTACAATGTCACTACATTATAAGCAAACCTAATTGTGTGCCATCTGTACTACATTGGTAAATAGAAGAAATACAGCTGATTATTTGCACTGGTGACTTATGGCATGTCATTCATGTATAACCACAAAGTGATGACAGATTTGTTGCTACTATTATCATATTTGTATGATTTGACCTCACACATACATGCAACTATTTTATTAGTGCAACCAATATTGGTGAGGAAGGGGATAGAGAAATTCAGCAATGTAGGACATTAATACAATTAGCAACGTCTCTTCTTATTTCTGAGCACCGTTGTCAGATATGTACCTCATATTGTAGTTCTGCCCTGGGAAGTTTCACTGTGAGAAAAACCTGCACAGAGTTGATCTTCAAGCTGCTGTATGAAGATTATATCACTATTATTTCTATTATTACTATTAGGATTATGATCATCAGAATAAAATAAGACTAGGAATAGAAAATAAAGTCTGCTAATCTGACTGATACTGGCCATTTGCAGAGGATTTCCAGTCTGCTGGATTAACAGTTGTAACCTTGTTGTTTTTATTGCAGAAATATTAAATTATGGTACACAATGTCTCAGGGGCCTACGTGACATAGCAGAATGCTACTTCTAAGCTGCCATCATCTACTTATGTGCCATCAAGTCCTGAGATACCTTACCCTTTCCTTTCACATTGTGAAAACTCAATAGTGTTGTGGACGTTAACCTCAGGCTTAACACGGACTGGAGTTTTTTCTTTATCTACTTTCCCTGAAGAATATTTGCAACTCAGGTTTATCATTCACTGCAGCAAACACTGAAAATATCAACATGACTTTTATGAGAAAATGTCTTGTCTCGTAACACTGGAGATCAGATACATTATTCTGGAGGAGACCTACAGTGACTGTACAATGTAACTATACAGTATGGGGTGTATGCTGTATAAAATTGGGCATGAAGAAAACAAACAAAAATTTTTCTTTGAAACCCATTACTTGATTGGAAATCTCTGTTTAGTTCCTTCAATTTTTGATAAACTGGAATAGACGTACCGTATTTTTCGTTTTATAAGACACACTGGATTATAAGATGCACCCCGTCTTCTAATCCGGTGGTGTCTTGCCAGGAGGGGCGGCAGCGGTCGTGGAGCTGGGTCACGTGGAGCAGTGCATTGCTTCGTGCGGTGCGGCTGATGTCCCAGTTGTTCAGCGGCACTGTGAGCTTCAAAGAAATGGTGCCCAGAGTCGGTGTGTGCACAGATTGTGTTATCGGCTCAATGACAAGCTGAGATCTCATCTGTGCACGCGCCATCTCTGGGTGCCATTTTTCTTAAGTCTGCTGTTGGGATACCAATGGACTGGAGGCGGCGCGTGCGCAGATGAGATCTAAAGCTGAGAGCCGTGTGCCGTCATCTGAAGCCCACACCGCCGACATCTTCAGGATAGCCCCTGCCTCACCGCCCACAGCCCAGTACAGCGCCCATCGCACAGCTCCAGCAGCACAGCGCCTGCAGCACACAGCCCGTAACATCGCCCCTGCCTGCTGTTACCATTCTCCACAACCACCCCCCCAGTAAGCGACATTTAGATTATAAGATGCACCCTTCATTTTCCTCCGAAATTCATGGGAGGAAAGTGCGTCTTATAATCCGAATAATACGGTATATTCAGAGTCTGTCACTGGTTTAATTGACCGGCTGCTCTTCACAACTGAACTGATGTGATTCCACATGCACAGTTCCTGACTAATGTTGAGTTTGGCAGTATTCATAGCATGGATGGTCCACAGACCTGACACAAGGTATTAGGAATTATTGTAAACGTTATTTGTGCCTTTACTTATTCTGTTCAAGTGAAACATTTTTGTGGGAAAATTGAAGAGCTGCTTATAGGTCAGGTGGTATAATGTAGGTTTCAGGAGAATGACAACATCACTGAAACAATGGTCACCAAGAGTTTATGTGTATAATTAGAGATGAGTGAACCTGAACTTTTGATTTCGGTGTTTGTAGTGAACACAGACTTTACAAAAAATGAATGTCCGAATTCAGAGTTCAGCTGCTTTACATATATAAAGCACTCATGTGAACATTGCTGTGATCAGGTACACTCAGTGCTCGTCCCAGCGTGAGCCGCTTGCAGTGTTTGAATGACTCGTACTGGGAATAAAATTAGCGTTAGCGCATGTAGTGTGCACAAAACAAAATGAGAAAATCCCTGCCCACCCGCCTCCGGAAAGACGGAGAGCCAAACTGCCAATAAGTGACTTTCAATGAAGTTCTGGGCAAGTCTGGGTCTAGAACAGAACCCGCAGAACCTTAACATTCATGAGTCCACTCATCTCTAATCACAATGACACTATTATTCACTAATTAATATTATTATGTAAGTGCACAGTATGGCAATGGCAGAGAGCTAAAATGAGAAATGCAATGTGTCCTATCTGGGTATACAGGTAGAAGTACTGACCTATGTGCTCACCTTCAGGCATATAAATGAAGACTACTGCTGTTGCATGGGCTCCACGAGTCAGGGGATCGATCAGAATGGAAAAAGTGTATTGACCTGCACTAATGTCAAGAAGATGGAGTCATGCAAAACAGGAAGATTTATTGTAGTCCATAAATCTCATGTCTGGAAGTAGAGGTGAAAACACTTTTGAACTCAAGTCTGAATGAAAGTGAGATGACTTGTGATCACGTGCAGACCTGAGTGGAGACCTTCTTAAATGGGAGATTTATGGATTACAATAAATCTTCCTGTTTTGCATCGAGCAACTTCGTGCCTGTGCCTACCTCAAGCCGCTGCCATATCCTGATGAAGTCAGAGACTTTGATACGCACAGACTCAGTAAACAGCCATTTTTATGCCACATGACTCCATCTTCTTCACAGCAGCACAGGTCAATGGTAGCAGAGCAGTTTAGGATATAAGCAGTGCAAACCAAACATATGATGATTTATATAACATTTGCATGATGACATCAGCCATTATGATGTTCTGAGTGAAGGGCATTTTCATGCGACCAGATCAATGTTGTGGGACTCATGCTGCACCTCTATGTGCCATGAATTTTACATACAGGTCTTTTCCACTCCGTGTTGCATTGCACAGTTATTCTCTCCTAAGGGCTCATGCGCACGTAACTGCTGAATATTCTGCAGCGATTTGACAGCACGTGTGTGTGTCAATTCGCTGCAGAAACAATGCATAATTGGATGCAGTTTTTTGTACAAAAAAAAACAGATTTCATGCGCTCGGGATGCTGCCCCCACCATAGACAGTGTGAGCTGCATCCATAGCGCACAGAATAATTGACATGCTGCTTTTATGAACGCACGGATTTGGGTCAAAATTTTGGCACCCAAATCGCTGCGTTCGTAAAAGCAAAGTGCACATGTGTCATGCACAGTCTTCATAGATTGTGCAGGGGATGCAGGACGCATGCATTTACGCTGCAGTGCAATACGCAGTGTAAATGCATGCAATTACGCAACGTGCGCATGAGCCCTAGACCTCTAAGGACTCTTTGTTCTGCTTTGCAGGTCAATGCACATGATCTTTGTACTGGGACACTTAGTCTGTGTGCACACAGTGTGTTTTTATCAGAAAACTGAGAGCAATTCCTGATGCCAGCAAAGTCAATGAGAATCCTGAAGTGTAGGCACACATTGAGTATTTTCTCCTTGCAGATTTGGTGTAGAAAATAATCAGCATGGAATTTCTTTTAGTGTTTTTGCAGCATTTTTCCATCCATTGAATTCAGTTGAAAAATGCATGCAAAAGCTATCAAAACTTTGATAAAGAAACAAAACAAAATCTGCAAAAATTAGCATTTTTCCATTGCATTTTTCCTGCCATTAGGTGCAAAAATGGTGCAGAAATTTCTGCAGCCAAATACTTACCATGCGCACATATCCTTAAGCATAAACCAACAAATATCCTGTGATATTTATTACAAACGCTCAGTTTTAAATTACAATGCTAAACAATTGGGTTTCTAAATATACAAGAATGATAATCCTGCGTTCTCTCATGTAATATGTAATCGTTTGGCATATTGCTTTCCATCTCCAGGTTGATGTTAGCATTACACACTGATAATGTCCATATTATCTAAATTCTCTAACCTTCTGCCTCTATTGTATTACAGCATATGGCTGCAATTAATCCAGACATGGTAGCTTTTTCTCCACCGTACTGTGCTTTCTAGTTTTGCATCGTGCTGCTGCTGTGTGATCTGCTGCCTTTGTGCTCCGAGATGTTAGCGCTCGAGAGATTTTGGATTTAGGATAAGATGCAGTATACAAAATAACGGGTTATTAACCAGACATGTGGTGTCTGTAATCGCTTATTATAAGGCAGAATATTCATATATAACAGGACAGGATCTGAGTGTTCTTTGCACACATTTTCTAATGCCGGTTTCAAACATAAGCATCATTTTTGTGACGTGGCATTTTTCATAAGATTTTAGTGCCGCTTTTGAGTTTTCTGTACAGCCAGAGGGTTTTATAAACTTCAATAATATAGAATAAAATATAAATTGCACTACTTACAATGCTTTTGGGTCGTTGGCAGTTTTTTCAAACTGCATCATGCTCCGGGTTTGTATTTCCCTGATGCTTTTCTTATAGCCTTATCTAGAAATGTTATTAAAAATGCATTAATGGAGCAAAATAAAACAATGTGACCAAAATTATTTTTTTCTGCAAATGCTTAGTGCAATATGATATGACATATATATTCTTCAAAAGCACTTCTCAGCTAGTTGTCCATGACAGATATACAGTATACAGCATGTTGTTCGCACAAGTACTACCCATGCGATTAGTAGCAGGTGCTGAAATTCCATACATAGGCTCCAGCTGAAATGGCGAGGATAGTTGAGAGCAAGAATCCAAGCAGCTTCAGTCAATAGATGTCTTGGTCAGTAGCTCCATCTATCTATACATTAGTCACCTGCTGTACAATTATGGGCTGCTGATGGATTATCACAATAAAAGGCTCAAGACTGCCCTTCGTATCGCCCACATATCAATACCTAGTAGGTCCTGCTGGAGGGTCGAATACGCTGGCGCTCAGGCTATCGTTGTAGCAAAGCATTTGATAGATATTCACAATGTGTGCTGTTCTCAGTGTCCTCTGTATTCTTATTTTTAGCAGAAACTGTTCTGTACATGCTCCAATAGTATTGTATACAGGGCATACTAAATAGCGATTATCTTGAGTCACATGACCTATAAATGATGCTTACTAGGATGATGAATGACATCAGGTATCAATGAAAACAGGCCACGTTCACAGCAGTCCACTTCCTTTACTAACATGACAAAGTCATACATTGAGTTCTTTTAATTAAGGTAGAATTACTCCATGAGATTCAGGCCAGCCCAAAGGGGTTATCTGGTCTTCGTACAAATGTGATTTGCATCCTGACTAGATGTGTGCAGTCTTGCTCTGCAGACTAGAATTGAGTGAGCCTGGGTACGTCTAGTCTGAATGTGGCCAGAAGTACACAATTTGTATGACCGCCTTCGTCTTGCACTGGTAGCTAAGAATCTTCATAGCACGCAGTGCAGGCTGTGAAGATTCACAAGTCTGCATTTACATAGAGTGATTACAGACTTGTACCCGAAGGCCAGACAACCCCTTTAAATAAGCCGAAATTCACAATGTGTGGACCACAATGTGCAGACTGGCCGCGGATCTCCTAACAACCTCACATATGTCTATAAAGCTGTTTAATTTGACTCAGGAGACCTATGGCTAGCTGGTTCATCCATGAAACCCAAAATGTGAAACTGGCCTAAAATTCTGCCACGTGGAAGTCCTAATATATTGCCTGCCAATTTATTAATGTTAATCAATAATAGTTTGGTATACAATTGCATTATGGAAGCAGATTGTAAGGTGTCCTAGCGGGACTAAAATGTTGAAGAAATTAATTTTAACAAAGTTTATAAATAATAGTGTTTTTATATTGTAAATGACTGAATTGTAGTGACCGATTCAAAGAACATTATCATGGTATATAAACCGCTTGGTTAACCCCATACCCTTAAAAACAGTGATGGAAGAAACCCAAAAAGTTATATGGTGCCGACGAAAAGAAAAGGTAATGTGTCTCAAATTTCAGCAATGAAAAATAAATAGTGCTTCATCATACATATAGTATCAAAATGGACTAATCTGAATAAGTTTTATTGTTTATTGTGTGGTAGTCGTGTGCTGAAAACACAGACATAGGAATGATTGCAGTTCACGTATATCCACACAGAAACTAAACTTAGGGGCTGAAATTCACTGAGTAATTTGCACATTTACTGTGGATCTTCTTGCAAATTTTCCACAAATTCTGCCCTATGTGTTTGTTGCAAAGGGCTACATCTTCAATGAAAATGTGCAGCATTCCTCATTTTTCAGATATGTTATCTTTAATGGAGACTTGTACCTGTGTGTACATTACCTGACCAGCGCATATTTTTATTGAGTGGAAAGTAACATTGAAATCTCCTATTCAATGACTGGCATATTTATTTTGGATCACTCTTCTGGTACTGGTTACAGCAGGGTACTCCAACAGCACTCATAATGTAGGTATCATGATCCAAGCCGGTATCCGCCGCTGTGGTTTCTCCCAGCTCTGGCCTGGGCATGTAAGGGGGTTAATTTCTCCCTCGTTCTATTTTCCAGGACACTATATCTTGGTGCTGCACCTCCGGTTCAGTGCCAGTGATAGTTTATGCTCTGCAGCGTGTGTTACTGGCTCTGTTGATTTTCCTGAACGGTCCTGCCTCGCTGCTACTTTGTTCTGACCCATGCTCTCCTCGGTTCGTCCGTCCATCTCGGTCCCTGACTATTCGCCCCTGTCTACTATGTACCCTATATGTATAATTACAAGTGCCATCACCAGCTCATCTTCCATTATGCAAATAAGTGGTGCAAAACAACCTTGTTAAAGGGAATCTATCACCAGGTTTTTGCCACCAAATCGGAGAGCAGCAAAATGTAGGGGCAGAGACCGTTATTCCAGAAATGTGTTACTTTCTAGGCTGCTTGCCCAGAGTAGATAAAATTACTGTCTTATCAGAAGACAATGATCACTAAAGGACTAGTAACACTACTCCTCTGTAATTTTTGATACTCATGACCTCTGTATAACCCTACCTGCTACCATTGATTGGCAGATTTCTGCCTATGCACAGTGTACGGAAAGCTACCAATCAGTGGTGTGTGCAGGTTTTAACAGAGCTCAGCATTTAGACAATCGGTGGGTCTGAAGCAGATAAAACAATTATTTTATCAAAATTGCAGCACCAAGTAAAGTAAGTTACATTGGAATCAGGGTCTCTGTCCTTATATCATGCTGTTCTCATATAAGGTAGCAAAAATCTGATGACAGTCTTAGGCGGGCTTTGCACACTACGACATTGCAGCCCGATGCTGCGATGCCGAGTGCGATAGTGCCCGCCCCCGTCGCAGCAGCGATATGTGGTGATAGCTGGCGTAGCGAAAGTTATCGCTACGCCAGCTTCACACACACACTCACCTGACGTGCGACGTCCCTGTGGCCGGCGACCCGCCTCCTTGTTAAGGGGGCGGGTCGTGCGGCGTCACTGCGACGTCACACGGCAGGCAGCCAATCAGAGCGGAGGGGCGGAGATGAGCAGGATGTAAACATCCTGCCCACCTCCTTCCTTCCGCATATCCTACGGAAGCCGCAGTGAGGCCGGTAGGAGACGTTCCTCGCTCCTGCGACTTCACACACAGCGATGTGTGATGCCGCAGGAGCGAGGAACAACATCGGACCGTCGCGTCAGCGTAATCATGGATTACGCCGACGCTGCACCGATGATACGATTACGACGCTTTTGCGCTCGTTAATCGTATCACCCAGCCTTTACACACTGCGATGTCGCATGCGATGCCAGAAGTGCGTCATTTTCAATTTGACCCCACCGACATCGCACCTGCGATGTCGCAGTGTGCAAAGTGCCCCTTAGTGTTATTATTATTCTTCCAACACTTTAGATTATTTCAGAATTCGTTATCTTACTATACTTTAAGAAATGTATAAAGTTTATGCATATTTACCATTCAATATTTTTTACAGTGGGGTAAATTTTTGTATGAAGTCAATTAATCCAACAGTATATATTTTGGGGAATATGGCAGAAAAAGCATGCAAACACAGGGAGAATAAGCAAAATTCATGTAAGGCAGCAGTGCTCAGTCACGTATCTGCACATATTACAGTGATAAGTATATCCTGGTCGCATCCAGATGTGCTGGCTTTGTTTTCCTAAGCAATGATCGGTGATTCATTTATGTAACCTTTGTTTTGTACCTGTTTTGAATGAGTTTTGCTACACAAGATATCTTTAATCGTTGACTGGGTGATAATCTTCAAACACTCAAAGTTACAATGCATGAACTTCAGGAAATTAGTATCATTTATTGAGTTTAATGGGGTAGTTAATTAATCACTGATGTCAAGAGATGTTCATCTGGACAGGAAGAGGTTGCTGGAAATACAGTATTTTTTAGCCAATTTCTTGAGGACAATTAATTTCACGTGATAAATCACATTCAGTGATTCCTCTGAAGAGATTACATGCGTGAAATTTAATCACATGAGAAATCACTCTAACTTTAAAGCTTACATTTATGAGAACTTTATGATAAAGGGCAGCTTTTAAAATGTACTATTCGGGGCAGTAATGAAATGTAACCTACTTCTAACAAGATCATTTTCATCACCATATTATCAGTGTTCAGTCGATTTGTGGTTGCTGGTCTCAAAATACATTGAAATTCCTTTAATCTGGTTTCTGATAATTCAGAAATTATGATACTGGTTCTTGTTTCTAGCACAGAGCATGATAATATTACAGTTCATGAAACCAGAACCAATTACGAAGTTGTGTGACTAAAAATCAAACTGATAGGGGTCCTTTGGTTTCTCGTCACATCTCTATCACATCACAGATAGCCCCTTAATATGTGAGCTGCTTCCATGATCAGATGATTGCTGTAATGCCTTCTCCCGAGACAGCTGATTTTGCATGAAGAAATTGGGAAATGGTTTATTAAGATGAAACAATCACTTTAGCATCCTTTACCCTTGTGAATAAACTTTATATAGCTTTCTATGATTGCCCAATAGTTTAAAATATGGGATATTTTCCTGTACCCTTTACATAAATTATTGTTTAATATCTAATCAATGTAAAGTTATACTAATTTATTTTACCTTTTCACTTAATTTTCAGACTCAAAAAATAGTGAAAACTGAAAACTGCCAGGTCCTTGTTAGCAATAATATGCTTTTAGAAATACATTAATTTTCCATAGTGTTCTTCGCTTGCTAGTATTATATCTGTAACATAATATTCTGGAGCATCTTTTTAATAGCTCTTCATTTTGACTTTCCCTCATGTCTCTTAAAAATGTATAAATCGATTACCGTTCTTGGTGGTACCATTACTTTCCTACGCTATTAACATACAGTATGTATACATTTCTAAGAGGAGTACTATTATATAGAATTACACTAGACTTGTTATTCAGTAGAGGATATAAGAACTTAAACTGTAATTGTTATTCTGACTCCATAACTAAGCCACAAGTGGGGAGCAATTGAGACACCATTTCTGTGGGTGTCCGTATGTACCACTACTTACACGTAGAGACTTTGTCAGATAGATTAACTCAAATGCAGAGGCAAGTATGAAGATTCCGGAAGAAGTGGTTTATCTTCCCGCTGAATATTATGCACAGTTATAGTAGGTAAAAAAGACAATTCTAAACAAGAGCTGCAAGACATGAGCCTCAAAACATGGCTGACAAACACAGAATGTGGCAAAAGGCATGGATTACTGACTTCGGAGCAGCTACAGAGCGGGAGGACAAACTTCTAAATGAGGCAAACTGATTACATAGCAGTGTAATAAAAACAATACAATATGTTTGATTGTCAAGTCATGGAACATGACACACTATCTGAAATCTTTAAATTTTACAATTATCCAATCTTGACGTGATGTCTTCGGTCCGACGCCATTCTTGGAACAAAAAAAGACAAGAAAAGAAACACACAAACCCCTAACAATAAAACAACAAAAGTACAAACTTGTGATTGGTGGCTTGTAGTCCACAATAATTGGATAATCCAAGTCTAAGGGTACCTTCACACTTTAGCGATGCAGCAGCGATCCGACCAGCGATCTGACCTGGTCAGGATCGCTGCTGCATCGCTACATGGTCGCTGGTGAGCTGTCAAACAGGCAGATCTCACCAGCGACCAGTGACCAGCCCCCAGCCAGCAGCGACGTTCAAGCGACGCTGCGCTTGCACGGAGCCGGCGTCTGGAAGCTGCGGACACTGGTAACTAAGGTAAACATCGGGTATGGTTACCCGATGTTTACCTTAGTTACCAGCTCACACCGCTTAACTTAGCGTGTGCAGGGAGCAGGAGCCGGCACTGGCAGCGTGAGAGCTGCGGAGGCTGGTAACGAAGGTAAATATCGGGTAACCACCTTGGTTACCTGATGTTTACCTTGGTTACAGCTTACCGCAGGCTGTCAGACGCCGGCTCCTGCTCCCTTCACATTCAGGATTGTTGCTCTCTCGCTGTCACACACAGCGATGTGTGCGTATCAGCGGGAGAGCAACAATAAAAAAACGAACCAGCACTGTGTGTAACGAGCAGCGATCTCACAGCAGGGGCCAGATCGCTGCTCAGTGTCACACGCAGCGAGATCGCTAATGAGGTCACAAAAAACGTGACTCAGCAGCGATCTCAGTAGCGATCTCGCTGTGTGTGAAGTACCCCTAAGAGGAAAGCCATTATTGGATTATGGAAGCTACAACATGCAAACACTTCCAGCAACCCAATAATCCAATTGAGAATGTTCTATGTCTTAAGCCCCCGTCACACTTAGCAACTTACCAGTGATCCCGAAAACGATGCGACCTGATAAGGATCGCTGGTAAGTTGCTGGGAGGTCACTGGTGAGATGTCACACAGTCAGACCTTACAAATGACTCAGTAACGATACAGGTCACAGTAACGACCTGTATAACGATCTCTGCTGTCATTCGGACCCTGTCACACAGTGTCAAACATAGCGATGCGTGCTGCCCAGCAGGACATTACCTTTGAAGAAAATGGTCCAGGACATTCAGCAACAACTAGAGATCTCACAGCAGGGGCCAGGTTCTTGCTGGATGTCACACATAACGAGATCGCTAGCGAGACAAACGTTTGCATGACAAACGTCACTTCATCCACCTTTTCTATATGGCTTTATAATGCTAAATTTTGGTAAATACACCCTTTATACACTAGTAGTGATGAGCGAGTACTAAAAAGCTCGGGTGCTCGAAGCTCGGGCCGAGCCTCCCAAGATACTCGTGTACTCGGCCCGAGCAACGAGCCCAATGTTATCCTATGGGAGACCCGAGTATTTTTGTGAAATGACCTCCCGGCAGCATGGAGAAACCCTAAAAATGTCACAAAAGTCTCAGAAGAGTGCTCAAATGACATGGCAACAGCATGGGGAAGACCCCTTGAAGCATTTATCACTCAAAAGTCACAGCTGTGAACAATTTTGTCCGCGTTTTACGCCATTTTTACGGACTCACCAGAAAACCTTCCAAAATGACCCCAAAATGATTTTTCATGGCGGAAATGTTAAGGGCACATACCCAATAGTGAGATAGAGCTGGTGTATGTTACTTTTTGAGATCAATACATGAAAGATTTTACGTGAAAACATTGTGTGGCACTCCGATGTCCCTGAGAAGAGACGTACATGAAGGCCTCTTGAGTCTAATGTGCCCATTTTGAGGAAGTGAGTCTTTGTAGTATTTTCCTTTGCCAGGGCAGTCCTAAATTGTGAGGTTCACCAATGCCCCTGCATACAGACGTGCATGAGGGCCTCAAAACATTAAGTGTCCATTGTCAGGAAGTGGGTGTATTATAGTATAGCCCTTAGGCAGGGCAGCCAAAAATTGGGAGGCTCCACATTGTCCCTGGGTAGAGACGTGCATGATGGCCTTTAAACCTGAAGTGCCCATTGTAAGGAAGTGGGTCTATTTCAGTATAGCCCTTTGCCAGGGCAGCCAAAAATTGGGAGGCTCCACATTGTCCCTGGGTAGAGACGTGCATGAGGGCCTCAAAACATTAAGTGTCCATTTTAAGGAAGTGGGTGTATTTCAGTATAGCCCTTAGGCAGGGCAGCCAAAAATTGGGAGGCTCCACATTGTCCCTGGATAGAGACGTGCATGATGGCCTTTAAACCTGAAGTGCCCATTGTAAGGAAGTGGGTCTATTTCAGTATAGCCCTTTGCCAGGGCAGCCAAAAATTGGGAGGCTCCACATTGTCCCTGGGTAGAGACGTGCATGAGGGCCTCAAAACATTAAGTGTCCATTTTAAGGAAGTGGGTGTATTATAGTATAGCCCTTAGGCAGGGCAGCCAAAAATTGGGAGGCTCCACATTGTCCCTGGGTAGAGACGTGCATGAGGGCCTCAAAACATTAAGTGTCCATTTTAAGGAAGTGGGTGTATTTCAGTATAGCCCTTAGGCAGGGCAGCCAAAAATTGGGAGGCTCCACATTGTCCCTGGATAGAGACGTGCATGATGGCCTTTAAACCTGAAGTGCCCATTGTAAGGAAGTGGGTCTATTTCAGTATAGCCCTTTGCCAGGGCAGCCAAAAATTGGGAGGCTCCACATTGTCCCTGGGTAGAGACGTGCATGAGGGCCTCAAAACATTAAGTGTCCATTTTAAGGAAGTGGGTGTATTATAGTATAGCCCTTAGGCAGGGCAGCCAAAAATTGGGAGGCTCCACATTGTCCCTGGATAGAGACGTGCATGATGGCCTTTAAACCTGAAGTGCCCATTGTAAGGAAGTGGGTCTATTTCAGTATAGCCCTTTGCCAGGGCAGCCAAAAATTGGGAGGCTCCACATTGTCCCTGGGTAGAGACGTGCATGAGGGCCTCAAAACATTAAGTGTCCATTTTAAGGAAGTGGGTGTATTATAGTATAGCCCTTAGGCAGGGCAGCCAAAAATTGGGAGGCTCCACATTGTCCCTGGATAGAGACGTGCATGATGGCCTTTAAACCTGAAGTGCCCATTGTAAGGAAGTGGGTCTATTTCAGTATAGCCCTTTGCCAGGGCAGCCAAAAATTGGGAGGCTCCACATTGTCCCTGGGTAGAGACGTGCATGAGGGCCTCAAAACATTAAGTGTCCATTTTAAGGAAGTGGGTGTATTTCAGTATAGCCCTTAGGCAGGGCAGCCAAAAATTGGGAGGCTACACGTTGTCCCTGGGTAGAGACGTGCATGAGGGCCTCAAAACATTGTTCCCATTGCAAAGGAGCGGGTCTCCTGTCGTTGTAATGTCCATTCTGCAAAGAATGGGCGAAAAAATTTACCACTGGGGGTATACCTGAAACAAAGACCTAACTATTGTAACGGTCATCATGATGGCGCATGAGGAGAAGGAGGAGCAGTCCAGCGATTATCCAAAGTCGAGAAGTGTACCCATGGGTGAGTGGAGGTACATGGCAAACTTTAAATTCCGCTCTCATTTGCTGGTGGTGTGGTGAAGTCTGGCCCAATCCAACCCTTGTTCATCTTTATCAGAGTCAGCCTGTCAGCATTTTCAGTTGACAGGCGGGTGCGTTTATCTGTAATGATTCCACCTGCGGCACTAAAAACACGCTCTGACAAAACGCTAGCAGCAGGGCAGGCCAGGACTTCCAAGGCGTAGAGAGCCAATTCATGCCACGTGTCCAGCTTGGATACCCAATAATTGTAAGGCACAGCGGAATGTCGGAGTACAGTTGTTCGATCTGCAAGGTACTCCTTCAGCATCTGGGCAAACTTAGGATTTCTTGTGGCACTACCCCGCACCTCAGGGGCTGTGGTACGTGAGGGGCTGAGAAAACTGTCCCACATCTTAAAGACTGTTCCCCTACCTCTGGCGGATTGGACTTGTGCCTCTCTCGGCTGTACGCCTCGGTTGTCCACTGATTCCTGACCTATGCCGCTAGCGTTTTGTGAGGGGAATGCTTTGCCTACTTCCGTGAGTATGGCCTTCCGAAACTGCTGCATTTTGGTTGACCTCTCATCCACGGGAATAAGAGACAAAAAGTTCTCCTTGTAGCGTGGGTCTAACAGTGTTACCAACCAGTAATGATTGTCGGCCAAGATGTTCTTAACGCGAGGGTCACGAGACAGGCAGCTTACCATAAAGTCAGCCATGTGCGCCAGACTCTTAACAGCCAGGACTTCAGTAGCCTGACCAACAAGATGACTGAACATGCTGTCCTCCTCCTCCTCCTCCTCCTCCTCCTCCTCCTCATCTACCCTGTCCTCTGGCCAGCCACGCTGAATCGAGGATATGACTGGTGTGCATGTCATATCCTCAATTTGGCCGGAGAGTTGCTCCATGTCTTCATCCTCCTCCTCGTCATAGTCCTCCACTGCACGTTGTGATGAGACGAGGCTGGGCTGTGTGTTATCACCCACACCCACTACTGTTTCTTGCTGCAACTCATCGCGCTCCGCCTGCAATGCATCATGTTTGTTTTTCAGCAGGGACCGTTTTAGAAGGCAGAGTAGCGGTATGGTGACGCTAATAATGGCGTCATCACCACTCACCATCTTGGTGGAGTCCTCAAAGTTTTGGAGGATGGTACATAGGTCTGACATCCATCTCCACTCCTCAGGTGTTATGTGTGGAGTTTGACCCATTTCCCGACGGCTTAGGTGATGCAGGTACTCAACAACTGCCCTCTTCTGCTCACATATCCTGACCAACATGTGCAGAGTTGAATTCCAACGCGTGGGGACATCACACACCAGTCTGTGAGCCGGAAGATGCAAACGGCGCTGAAAGCCGGCAAGGCCGGCTGAAGCAGTAGGTGACTTTCGAAAATGTGCAGACAGGCGGCGAACTTTTACCAGCAGATCAGACAGCTCTGGGTATGACTTTATAAACCGCTGAACCACGAGGTTGAGCACATGGGCCACGCATGGAACATGTGTCAGCTGGCCTCGCCTCAAAGCCGCCACCAGGTTCCGGCCATTGTCACAAACGACCTTTCCTGGCTTTAGGTTCAGAGGTGTGAGCCAGTGATCTGCCTGCTGTTTCAGAGCTGTCCACAGCTCTTCTGCATTGTGGGGTTTGTCACCTATGCAGATTAGCTTCAGCACAGCCTGTTGCCGCTTCGCCGAGGCAGTGCTGCAGTGCTTCCAGCTTGTGACTGGTGTGGAGGGCACAGTGGATGAGGATGCGCAGGAGGAGGAGGAGGCTGAAGAGCATGACATTCCGGAGCTGTAGAGTGTGGGTGAAACACTGACTGAGGTAGGGCCTGCAAACCTTGGTGTGGGAAGGACGTGTTCCGTCCCTCGCTCAGACTGGGTCCCAGCTTCCACAATATTAACCCAGTGTGCCGTCAACGAGATGTAGCGGCCTTGCCCACAAGCACTTGTCCACGTGTCTGTGGTTAGGTGGACTTTGGGTGAAACAGCGTTGTTCAGGGCACGTGTGATGTTTTGTGACACGTGGTTATGCAACGCGGGGACGGCACACCGGGAGAAATAGTGGCGGCTGGGGACCGAGTAACGTGGGACAGCTGCCGCCATCAGGTCACGGAATGCTTCTGTCTCCACCAGCCTAAAAGGCAACATTTCCAGCGCAAGCAGTCGCGAAATGTTAGCATTTAGAACTGTGGCATGTGGGGTGTTGGCAGTGTATTTGCGCCTGCGTTCAAAGGTTTGCTCAATGGATAACTGAACGCTGCGCTGGGACAAGGACGTGCTTGATGATGGTGTTCTTTCTGCGTAGGCAACTGCAGGTGCAGGAGTGGAGGAGGCTTGTTCGCAGGCAGCATGGACAGAGGATTGGCTCGCATGCACAACCAGCGAAGACGTAGCAGTGACATCAGCAAGCACTGCTCCTCGACTCTGTTGTACTTCCCACAAAGTCGGGTGCTTGGCTGACATGTGCCTGATCATGCTGGTGGTGGTCAGGCTGCTAGTTTTGGTACCCCTGCTGATGCTGGCACGGCAGGTGTTGCAAATGGCCTTTTTTGAATCATCTGGATCCAACTTAAAAAACTGCCAGACTCGTGAAGACCTAACATTTGTACAGGCACCTGGTGTCGTCGTGTTGTTACGGGGAACGGTTGCCTGACTTCTGCCTGGGGCCACCACCCTGCTTCTTACTGCCTGTTGTGATGCTACGCCTCCCTCCCCCTGTGCACTGCTGTCCTCGCTCTGCATATCCTCCTGCCAGGTTGGGTCAGTTACTGGATCATCCACCACGTCGTCTTCCTCTTCCGCACCCTGCTCCTCCTCCTGACTTGCTGACAATTGTGTCTCATCATCGTCCACCACTTGTTGAGACACGTTGCCAACTTCGTGAGAACGTGGCTGCTCAAATATTTGGCTATCTGTACAGACGATCTCCTCATGACCCACTTCAATATGAGCTGGCGAGAGGCCAGAATGTGTGAATGGAAACGTGAACAGCTCTTCCGAGTGTCCAAGTGTGGGATCATTAATGTCCGAGGAGGACGTGTACTCAGCCTGGTGGTAGGAAGGAGGATCAGGTTCAGAAATGTGCGGTGCAGTATCACGGCTACTGACACTTGACCGTGTGGAAGACAGAGTGTTTGTGGTGGTGCCAATCTGACTGGAAGCATTATCCGCTATCCAACTAACAACCTGTTGACACTGGTCTTGGTTCAAGAGCGGTGTACTGCTGCGGTCCCCAAGAATTTGGGACAGGACGTGCGAGCGACTAGATGTGGCCCTTTGTTGTGGCGAAATTAGAGCTTGCCCACGACCTCGGCCTCTGCCTGCACCACCATCACGTCCACTTCCTTGTTCCTTGCCAATGCCCTTGCGCATTTTGCAATGCTGTGCACTGCTGACGTGTATATTCACTACTTGTGCGTTATATCAAAGTTTCTGGAAATTGCACACCAGTGCACCTGTACGCTGCCACCAACAGGCACACACGTGCGGTTTTAAAAACCAAGCACGGACGCAATAATAACCTAACACAGGTTTTAGGAGCAAAAATTAAGAACTCTGACACTATCAGCCACTGCTGACTGACGTGTATTATACACTACACTTGTGCGTTATATAATAGTTTGGTAAACGCACACCAGTGCACCTGTACGCTGCCACCAACAGGCACACACGTGCGGTTTTAAAAACCAAGCACGGACGCAATAATAACCTAACACAGGTTTTAGGAGCAAAAATTAAGAACTCTGACACTATCAGCCACTGCTGACTGACGTGTATTATACACTACACTTGTGCGTTATATAATAGTTTGGTAAACGCACACCAGTGCACCTGTACGCTGCCACCAACAGGCACACACGTGCGGTTTTAAAAACCAAGCACGGACGCAATAATAACCTAACACAGGTTTTAGGAGCAAAAATTAAGAACTCTGACACTATCAGCCACTGCTGACTGACGTGTATTATACACTACACTTGTGCGTTATATAATAGTTTGGTAAACGCACACCAGTGCACCTGTACGCTGCCACCAACAGGCACACACGTGCGGTTTTAAAAACCAAGCACGGACGCAATAATAACCTAACACAGGTTTTAGGAGCAAAAATTAAGAACTCTGACACTATCAGCCACTGCTGACTGACGTGTATTATACACTACACTTGTGCGTTATATAATAGTTTGGTAAACGCACACCAGTGCACCTGTACGCTGCCACCAACAGGCACACACGTGCGGTTTTAAAAACCAAGCACGGACGCAATAATAACCTAACACAGGTTTTAGGAGCAAAAATTAAGAACTCTGACACTATCAGCCACTGCTGACTGACGTGTATTATACACTACACTTGTGCGTTATATAATAGTTTGGTAAACGCACACCAGTGCACCTGTACGCTGCCACCAACAGGCACACACGTGCGGTTTTAAAAACCAAGCACGGACGCAATAATAACCTAACACAGGTTTTAGGAGCAAAAATTAAGAACTCTGACACTATCAGCCACTGCTGACTGACGTGTATTATACACTACACTTGTGCGTTATATAATAGTTTGGTAAACGCACACCAGTGCACCTGTACGCTGCCACCAACAGGCACACACGTGCGGTTTTAAAAACCAAGCACGGACGCAATAATAACCTAACACAGGTTTTAGGAGCAAAAATTAAGAACTCTGACACTATCAGCCACTGCTGACTGACGTGTATTATACACTACACTTGTGCGTTATATAATAGTTTGGTAAACGCACACCAGTGCACCTGTACGCTGCCACCAACAGGCACACACGTGCGGTTTTAAAAACCAAGCACGGACGCAATAATAACCTACTAACAGGTTTTTTTGGGGAGCGACAATTACAGTACAGACAAGTCAGACACTATCTGGACTGTTTTACACTGTGTACACCAGCCCCAGATATGAAGGCTGGTATACGGTCACCACTACCCTGCCTGCCTGCCTGCCTGTATACTGCTACAATAGTCCTGACAAGGACTCTTTTGGTCACTAGCCTGTATTCAGACCTGGCTATACCCTGCCTGTATATAGCAACAATAGTCCTGAGAAGGACTCTGCTACTGTACGCCGACCTGGCTATACCCTGCCTGCCTGTATACAACTAGAATAGTCCTGAGAAGGACTTTTGGTCACACTGTTTGCAGCCCTGCAACTGAAAAAGCTATAAAGGGCCGCAAAGCTTTCCCTGAATCAGCGACACTCTCCCTACACTCACTGTCAGAATAGCTGTGAGCAGAGCACAGCGCGCCGGCCGATATAAAGGCTCGGTGACGCTGTGCAGGCCGGCCAATCACTGCAATTCCACAACTAACAGGGCTGTGGCATTGCAGTGGTCTGCCAGCCAATCCCTGCATGAGGGCTGGCTCTCAAAAGAGCGCCAACATGCAGAAATGAAGACCACGAGTAAAGCACGAGTATCGCGAGATTACTCGGTCCCCGCCGAGCAGCCCGAGTACAGTGATACTCGTGCGAGTACCGAGTAGTGACAAGCATGCTCGCTCATCACTATACACTAGCTGTTTGGCTCCGGATGCCTGCTAGATCTCTTTCTAGGTGGTTTTACATCTGTTACCAGGATTTTATCTGGGATGAGATTTGCTTCAGATCTCGTGAGATTTGAATGTTTGTTATCTAACTGGATTGCCACATGCAATCTTATGACCATTAAGCTGGGGTCACACTAAACGACAGCGACAACGACGTTGCTGTTACGTCACCATTTTCTGTGACGTAACAGCGACCTTGTAAGTCGCTGTTATGATCGCTGCTTAGCTGTCAAACACAGCGACGCAGCAGCGATCATAACGTCGCTGTGCTACATGTGCAGAGAGCAGGGAGCCGCGCTTAGCGCTGGCTCCTTGCTCTCCTAGGTACAGTACACATCGGGTTAATTAACCCGATGTTTACTGCAGCTACATGTCACAGTGCAGAGAGCAGGGAGCCGCGCACACTGCTTAGCGCTGGCTCCTTGCTCTCCTTGCTACAGTATACATCGGGTTAATTACCCGATGTGTACTGCAGCCACATGTGCACAGAGCAGGAGCCGGCACTGGCAGCAAGGGCGGAGGCTGGTAACGAAGGTAAATATCGGGTAACCAGGGAAAGGTCTTCCCTTGGTTACCCGATGTTTACGCTGGTTACAGCTTACCGCAGCTGCCAGATGCTGGCTCCTGCTCCCTGCTCGCTTCATTTCGTCGCTCTCTCGCTGTCACACACAGCGATGTGTGTGTCACAGCGGGAGAGTGACGACCAAAAAATGAAGCTGGACATTCAGCAACGACCGGCGACCTCACAGCAGGGGCCAGGTCGTTGCTGGATGTCACACACAGCGACAGCGACAGGACGTCGCTGCAACGTCACAGAAAATGGGGACGTAGCAGCGACGTCGTTGTCGTTGTCGCTGTGTGTGACACCAGCTTTAGACTGCGCATGTCCATTAGGATTTGTTTGCCATGGTGCTTACCAACTAGTAGGCGGAACTGACCTATTACAGCACAGCTGCTGGTATTTAAAGTCTCCATTCCCACTAGCACACTGTAATCGCATTGAATAGGGAGTTTTTCTCTTGGACACCAGCACTATTTAGGTCTGCAGTGTGCTATTTATCATCAGGTATGTGATTCTACAACTTTTTATGCTTGTTTGACTCTGATTCCATTGCTGGTTAATTAGACCATATCTGATATGCATTATATGTATCTTGTTGTTTCTATAGGATCCCCTCTTTGAATCAGCCATCAGGCTACAGAGGTTTTTTCTGAACCACCATTGTAGTTTACTATTGGCCTCCTGAGGAACCCACTTCTGGGAGAAACGCGTTGAGGCTTGAAATTACTATTTTATTCATATCAATGAGATAAGTTTTTGAATTTTCCTCCCTACTGTCCACCTGCCACACCAATTTATTTGTTGCACTTATCTTAGGCACTGCACCTTTTTTCCGGCAGGGACTTCAGGGGCAGCAGGGAAAGTCGTCACGGAGTGGGGGCGCCACGTCGCATTTTTAGGGTGCCAACCCCCGCTGTAAGGCAGTGCACAGATAGGTGCAGCTATTGAGGGCTAGCAATCTATCATGTGCACTTATAGTAATCACGGTGTGGTTTTAAGTGATTTAATAAAGTATTTAAGTTTTATAGGGACAGTCTATGTGTATGTATTTTGTTATTCCCTAGTTGTTATCACATATACAGTTAGGTCCAGAAATATTTGGACAGTGACACAAGTTTTGTTATTTTAGCTGTTTACAAAACATGTTCAGAAATACAATTATATATATATATATAATATGGGCTGAAAGTGCACACTCCCAGCTGCAATATGAGAGTTTTCACATCCAAATCGGAGAAAGGGTTTAGGAATCATAGCTCTGTAATGCATAGCCTCCTCTTTTTCAAGGGGCCAAAAGTAATTGGACAAGGGGCTCTAAGGGCTGCAATTAATTCTGAAGGCGTCTCCCTCGTTAACCTGTAATCAATGAAGTACTTAAAAGGTCTGGGGTTGATTACAGGTGTGTGGTTTTGCATTTGGAAGCTGTTGCTGTGACCAGACAACATGCGGTCTAAGGAACTCTCAATTGAGGTGAAGCAGAACATCCTGAGGCTGAAAAAAAAGAAAAAATCCATCAGAGAGATAGCAGACATGCTTGGAGTAGCAAAATCAACAGTCGGGTACATTCTGAGAAAAAAGGAATTGACTGGTGAGCTTGGGAACTCAAAAAGGCCTGGGAGTCCACGGATGACAACAGTGGTGGATGATCACCGCATACTTTCTTTGGTGAAGAAGAACCCGTTCACAACATCAACTGAAGTCCAGAACACTCTCAGTGAAGTAGGTGTATCTGTCTCTAAGTCAACAGTAAAGAGAAGACTCCATGAAAGTAAATACAAAGGGTTCACATCTAGATGCAAACCATTCATCAATTCCAAAAATAGACAGGCCAGAGTTAAATTTGATGAAAAACACCTCATGAAGCCAGCTCAGTTCTGGAAAAGTATTCTATGGACAGATGAGACAAAGATCAACCTGTACCAGAATGATGGGAAGAAAAAAGTTTGGAGAAGAAAGGGAACGGCACATGATCCAAGGCACACCACATCCTCTGTAAAACATGGTGCAGGCAACGTGATGGCATGGGCATGCATGGCTTTCAATGGCACTGGGTCACTTGTGTTTATTGATGACATAACAGCAGACAAGAGTAGCCGGATGAATTCTGAAGTGTACCGGGATATACTTTCAGCCCAGATTCAGCCAAATGCTGCAAAGTTGATCGGACGGCGCTTCATAGTACAGATGGACAATGACCCCAAGCATACAGCCAAAGCTACCCAGGAGTTCATGAGTGCAAAAAAGTGGAACATTCTGCAATGGCCAAGTAAATCACCAGATCTTAACCCAATTGAGCATGCATTTCACTTGCTCAAATCCAGATTTAAGACGGAAAGACCCACAAACAAGCAAGACCTGAAGGCTGCGGCTGTAAAGGCCTGGCAAAGCATTAAGAAGGAGGAAACCCAGCGTTTGGTGATGTCCATGGGTTCCAGACTTAAGGCCGTGATTGCCTCCAAAGAATTCGCAACAAAATATTGAAAATAAAAATATTTTGTTTGGGTTTGGTTTATTTGTCCAATTACTTTTGACCTCCTAAAATGTGGAGTGTTTGTAAAGAAATGTGTACAATTCTTACAATTTCTATCAGATATTTTTGTTCAAACCTTCAAATTAAACGTTACAATCTGCACTTGAATTCTGTTGTAGAGGTTTCATTTCAAATCCAATGTGGTGGCATACAGAGCCCAACTCGCGAAAATTGTGTCACTGTCCAAATATTTCTGGACCTAACTGTATGAGTCTTGTAATATGTCTAGTTTTCTCCCGGGACCTGTGAACACCGATAATTGGCTGGAAGGCGCTAACCAAGCCTTCTGCACTCAGGTGATACCAAGTGGTCAGACAAGTTCACTATCCCTCAGAACTCTATTTAATGATCTCTACTCCGCTTACAGGGAACAGATTAGGGCCTGGTGGGAAATTAAAACATTAGAAAATTATATTAAAAACAAAGTTATCCCCAGGGGCCTACGCATTAACCTTAGTCCTTCCCCACGTACTTGCAGTCCTGAATTAGTTGAAGAATGGCTAGGGAAGTCCATTGAATCATCGGTCAGGTTCATGTCCATACTCCTCAAGGAGGAGAAAAAACTGTTTGATACCGCCACACAGAATCTTAACAAACAAATTGAGATTGTACTCAAACGTAAATCTGATTCTGACTTTAATCGGCTGGAAAATATTCTACAAACATCAGTGGAGCAGTACCAGAGCAATCTCAAGGAAAGGAAACATTTGCAATTTCAGCGTGATCTGAAAGAGTTTCAGAATAAACAAGCATACCATTTTGAGAATAATAGACAAACCGATCAATCACTTTCAGATCTGGAAAATTCGGATACTGAAAGGTCATCTTTTCTGAGTGGCGGTAGGAACCAGAGAAGGGATAGATCGAATAGGAGATGGCGTAGGCAGAATCGGGGCTCTCAGAATGGTGGAAGGGCGGCTTTTGGCAACCGTACCAGCTCCTTGTCTCCAGGAGGGGGTGCCAATCCACCAAATCTTTCATCAGGTTCATCTTCCTCCTCTGGCTTGGCTTCCTCCTCTTTTTTAGAGAAGGACAGGAACGTACAATACTCGCTGCGGAGTCGCATGGTAAATTGAATCAGAGCCAGATTAATAATCTATCCAGCCATTCTCTTTCAGCCGTCGAGTATAGTATTTTGAAGAAGGGACTCTCTTTTGTTCCTACAAACAACTATAACTGCTTTTCGTGGATTAAGGATTTGAATTTGTTCTGTAGGAAACTAAGGTGTAAAAAAATTTTGAATAACAATGACAGAGAACAATGCCGTAATTCTGGTCTTTCTGGCGATGATGTGGATTGTTATCATACCTTGTTAGGTTTGATGGAGGAACAAAATGTGCCTAGCATGATGGGCAAGGGTCCATTCACTAATTTGAAACCCAACAGCGTCAAAATGTCACCGGCCACTGATACCACTAGCATCGATATTTTTTTTAAATTGGTTGAGAGAGATCTATGCAAAATCCCTAGCACTAACGACTTTTATAATTTAACCTATGCGGAAAAAGAAGTGTTGAGGTCTTTGGAGGGTGATAACAACCTGATAATAAAACACTCAGACAAAGGGGGGAATTTGGTCTTGCTAGATCATCCAATATATCTAGAGATGTGTCATAAGATCTTGAAAGACAACAGCACCTATGAAATTCTAAAAAAGACCCCACTCCGGAATATAGTCGTTTACTGCTGGGGATTTTGGATGTTGCTAAAGATGATGGCCTTATTTCTTACAATGAGTATCTCTTTATGAAACCCAGGTTCCCTACAATGGCAACCTTCTACGCCCTTCCAAAGGTACATAAAGGGATTGACAAGCTTAAGGGGCGCCCCATTGTGTCAGGCAATGACTCCCTGACACAAAATATTGGGGTGTATATTGATCAGATTCTGCTCCCGTTTGTCACCTCCCTCCCTTCGTATATTCGGGACACCATGGAATTATTGAAAAAACATGAGGGGATTCACGTGGAAGAACACGCCTTGTTGGCCTCAATTGACGTTGAGGCCTTATATAGTAGTATTCCACACCACTTGGGCTTGCAAGTGGTTGAGTTTTATCTTGCTTCCAGGAACCGACATTGCCATGGACACAGCAGTTTTGTAATTCAGTTGTTGCAATTTCTCCTCACACATAATATCTTTCTATTCAATCAAAAATGTTTCCACCAGCTCAGGGGCACAGCGGTGGGGAGCTCATGTGCCCCCACTTATGCTAATTTGTTCCTGGGCTGGTGGGAGGAGACTGTTGTCTTCTCAGAGATAGACCATGGGTGGCAATCTTATATTGCATCATGGTCTCGCTATATAGATGACATCTTGATATTATGGACTGGAAGCAGGATAGAATTCACAAAGTTCTTGAGTCTTCTGAATGTTAATACTTTTGGCCTGACCTTTACTTCAGAGATTCATGCACAAGAACTTGCCTTTCTGGATGTCACAATACAGAAAATGGGAGATGGTACTATCGGTACTAAAACCTACCGTAAGCCTACAGCCACTAATAACTTATTACATTGGCAAAGTGACCATCCTCTACCCCTCAAACGAGGAATACCTAAGGGCCAATTCATGAGACTCCGTAGAAATTGTTCCTCCATATCAGATTTCAAACTACAAGCGAAGGAAATGGCCAATCGATTTTCAGATAGGGGTTATCCTCAGGATGTTATCAATAGGGCTTACAATCATGCTTTGTGTTGTGATAGAACTGTGTTACTTAACCCCATCGATAACAGGAAGGATAGCAATGTCATACAGTTGATTGGCACCTTCGATTGTCAGAGTCAGAAAATTTATCATATAATTCGAAAATATTGGGATATACTTTTGGCTGATCCCGATTTACATGATTCCCTAACAGATAGACATAACATCACCTTTCGGCGTGGGCCTTCACTTAAAGATAAACTTGTGCATAGTTTATATCAGAGGCCCGAGGGAGGGGGGACTTGGCTTGATCGTAGGATCTGTGGTTTTTTTAGATGTGGCAATTGCAGTTATTGTACTGTGATGAGGCCAGGAAAATCTGTCATGAGTGCTGCTAAAAAGAAGGTCTTCTTTTTGAGAGACTTCTGTAATTTCCGTACCACAGGGGTCATCTATGTCGCAAAATGTGGTTGCCCTCTTGATTATGTCGGCAAGACCAAGCGAGAATTTTGGAGGCAGGTGGGCGAGCACCTTGGCGACATTTGTAATAAACGTGACACCCCTTTGGCCAGACACATGAACCTGGTCCATCCAGATAATCCCCAACAGTTGTCCTTTTCTGTTATTGAGGTTGTTAAAACCAAAATAAGGGATGGGGACCACGATAAACAACTCTTGAGGAGAGAATGTGAATGGATTTTTCGCATGGATTCGGTGAATACCAGAGGTCTAAATGAACTGATATCATTTGCGTGCTTTCTTTGAGGTATTTATGGCGTTCTTCCTGATTTTCAATGTTTATCTCTCTAGTTCTTCTCGATGAGTTTACATCGTCCAATGTTTATTTTTGGACTATAAATAGATACATCTCTAATGGAGTCAAGTCATTTTTTGCACTATGCCTGATAGGGATGCATCCAGATGTTAAACCTGATAACTTCTGTTGCCAATCTGCTATGTATTCTGGTGGTGGTTTCCCCGCCCACCCAGTGCTTTTAGATTGCCCTGTTAGTGTGTCTATCATGCTGGAGACCGCCCCTGTATTTTGCCCTCAGTCCCCGACATGTGATGCTTTTCTTTTATCTTTGATTGGCTATCATGCCCCTGTCTATCTTTTATTATTGTTGCTCCACGCACCTTTAGCACTATTTTGAGTGTTAATTGTATAATGGGCAATTATACTAAGCATATATACTGGCGTTTTTGTCTCCAATGTGTGTTAGAAATTATATTAATGCCTGTACTTTGATTATTATGCCTTATATCTTAACACTATTGCCTCAGCACACTGCTGGTGGTTTCCCCGCCCACTCAGTGCTTCTATGTTGCACTGTGAGTGTGTCCATCATGTTGGAGACCGCCCCTGTGTGATGCATTCAATCCTGGTCATGTGATGCCTTTTGTCTATTACAGATTGGCTGATTGTGACTCTGAGCATTTGTCATTAACGTAGCTCCGCTCACCCCTAGCGTTATTGTTCAGGGTGATATTAATGTACAAATAGTTATCTTACTAAGCTTTTATACTAGCGGTTTGGCCTCTGATATGTGTAAAGGTGGTGTCACACACAGCGACAACGACAACGACGTCGCTGCTACGTCACCATTTTCTGTGACGTTGCAGCGACGTCCCGTCGCTCTTGCTGTGTGTGACATCCAGCAACGAGCTGGCCCCTGCTGTGAGGTCGCCGCTCGTTGCTGACTGTCCAGCTTCATTTTTTGGTCGTCGCTCTCTCGCTGTGACGCACAGATCGCTGTGTGTGACAGCGAGAGAGCGACGAAATGAAGCGAGCAGGGAGCAGGAGCCAGCATCTGGCCGCTGCGGTAAGCTGTAACCAAGGTAAACATCGGGTAACCAAGGTGGTTACCCGATATTTACCTTCGTTACCAGCCTCCGCCGCTCTTGCTGCCAGTGTTGGCTCCTGCTCTCTGCACATGTAGCTGCAGTACACATCGTGTAATTAACCCGATGTGTACTGTAGCTAGGAGAGCAAGGAGCCAGCGCTAAGCAGTGTGCGCGGCTCCCTGCTCTCTGCACTGTGACATGTAGCTGCAGTACACATCGGGTTAATTAACCCGATGTGTACTGTAGCTAGGAGAGCAAGGAGCCAGCGCTAAGCAGTGTGCGCGGCTCCCTGCTCTCTGCACTGTGACATGTAGCTGCAGTACACATGGGGTTAATGAATCCGATGTGTACTGTAGCTAGGAGAGCAAGGAGCCCGCGCTAAGCAGTGTGCGCGGCTCCCTGCTCTCTGCACATGTAGCTGCAGTACACATTGTGTAATTAACCCGATGTGTACTGTAGCTAGGAGAGCAAGGAGCCAGCGCTCAGTGTGCGCGGCTCCCTGCTCTCTGCACATGTTGCAGCACAGCGACGCGTGTCGTTATGATCGCTGCTTCGGCTGCTGTGTTTGACAGCTAAGCAGCGATCATAACAGCGACTTACAAGGTCGCTGCTACGTCACAGAAAATGGTGACGTAACAGCGACGTTGTTGTCGCTGTCGTTTAGTGTGACCCCAGCTTTAGAATCTACATCAGTGCCTGTACCTCACATATTCTACCTTTGATTTGCATGACAAACGTCACTTCAGCCACCTTATCTATATGGCTTTATAATGCTAATTTTTGGTAAATACACCCTTTATACACTAGCGGTTTGGCTCAGGATGCCTGCTAGATCTCTTTCTAGATGGTTTTACATCTGTTACCAGGATTTTATCTGGGATGAAATTTGCTTCAGATCTCGCGAGATTTGAATGTTTGTTATCTACCTGGATTGCCACATGCAATCTTATGACCATTAGGGGTGCTTCACACATAGCGAGATCGCTACCGAAATCGCCGCTACGGCACGGTTTTGGTGACGCAACAGTGACCTCATTAGCGATCTCGCTGTGTGTGACACTGAGCAGCGATCTGGCCCCTGCTGCGAGATCGCTGCTCGTTACACACAGCCCTGGTTCGTTTTCTTCAAAGGCGCTCTCCCGCTGTGACACACAGATCGCTGTGTGGGACAGCGAGAGAGCGATGAAATGAAGCGAGCAGGGAGCAGGAGCCGGCATCTGACAGCTGCGGTAAGCTGTAACCAGGGTAAACATCGGGTAACCAAGGTGGTTACCCAATATTTACCTTAGTTACCAGCCTCTGCAGCTCTCACGCTGCCTGTGCTGCCGGCTCCGGCTATCTGCACATGTAGCTGCAGTACACATCGGGTTAATTAACCCGATGTGTACTGTAGCTAGGAGAGCAAGGAGCCAGCGCTAAGCAGTGTGCACGGCTCCCTGCTCTCTGCACATGTAGCTGCAGTACACATCGGGTTAATTAACCCGATGTGTACTGTAGCTAGGAGAGCAAGGAGCCAGCGCTAAGCAGTGTGCGCGGCTCCCTGCTCTCTGCACATGTAGCGATGTTATGATCGCTGCTGCGTCGCTGTGTTTGACAGCTAAGCAGCGATCATAACAGCGACTTACCAGGTCGCTGTTACGTCACAGAAAATGGTGACGTAACAGCGACGTCGTTGACGCTGTCGCTATGTGTGAAGCACCCCTTAGACTGTGCATGTCCATTAGGATTTGTTTGCCATGGTGCTTAGCAACTAGTAGGCGGAACTGACCTATTACAGCACAGCTGCTGGTATTTAAAGTCTCCATTCCCACTAGCACACTGTGATCTCATTGAATAGGGAGTTTTTCCCTTGGACACCAGCACTATTTAGGTCTGCAGTGTGCTATTTATCATCAGGTATGTGATTCTACAACTTTTTATGCTTGTTTGACTCTGATTCCATTGCTGGTTAATTAGACCATATCTGATATGCATTATATGTATCTTGTTGTTTCTATAGGATCCCCTCTTTGAATCAGCCATCAGGCTACAGAGGTTTTTTCTGAACCACCATTGTAGTTTACTATTGGCCTCCTGAGGAACCCACTTCTGGGAGAAACGCGTTGAGGCTTGAAATTACTATTTTATTCATATCAATGAGATAAGTTTTTGAATTTTCCTCCCTACTGTCCACCTGCCACACCAATTTATTTGTTGCACTTATCTTAGGCACTGCACCTTTTTTCCGGCAGGGACTTCAGGGGCAGCAGGGAAAGTCGTCGCGGAGTGGGGGCGCCACATCACATTTTTAGGGTGCTGTAAGGCAGTGTACAGATAGGTGCAGCTATTGAGGGCTAGCAATCTATCCTGTGCACTTTTAGTAATCACGGTGTGGTTTTAAGTGATTTAATAAAGTATTTAAGTTTTATAGGGACAGTCTATGTGTATGTATTTTGTTATTCCCTAGTTGTTATCACATATATGAGTCTCGAGATCGCTGTTGCGTCACAAAAACCGTTACTCAGCAGCGATGTCGCTAGTGATGTTGCTTAGTGAGACGTGGCCTTTAACCCAGCTGGAGGTATGTGAAGGTACACTCCCCACCATAAACTGTGTCAAGTAGTAATGTCCTACTTCATGTGATGCCTTCTCTCACATATCATTTGATGACATCAGTCAGAAGAGCAATATCCTGCATGACAGATGACCAGCTCAAAAAGCATCCAAAATGATGTGACTTCATCTTCAACTCTACTACGAATGTGCAGCTTTGGCTGACCTTTACTCCCAATCAGACTCCGGCTCCACAAGCTCATAGGCACAATTGGCATCAATAGAACAAAAATCCTCATATAGGAAATGTGGAGATGACAGCCATGTGTTGTCACTAAGGCTAGATGCTGCAATGAGTCCCATTCATCGATCAGCTGGGCCCAGGCCAGTGGACATTTGGTGTCCTTCTCAGTAGTTACGTCTGCAATATTCACCTCCAGTACATCAGCACAAAGTTCAAACCTTGATGTAGTGTGCAGGTTTTGGAGTTAGTTTGCCTTAACCAGCACAAATTCACAATGTACCATATTTGCTTCTGAGGTCTTCAGATAGGCTACTGCAGCTATAGCCTCTGTTGATGCATCAGAAAAACTGTGGACTTTTCTGCTGATGGCAGCTGAAAGGACCTTTATGAACTAACAATGGGGGACTTGGAGATATTCTAAGACCTTTAGAAACTTCTTTTATGTCTCCCACATTTGTTGTTTCTGTCAAAAGATCAAATAGAAGTGAACTCCCGCGCTGTCGTAAGAAGATGGTCAGCAGTAATAGTTAAAACGGGATTTTATTACGCGTTTCACATTGATTTAAACATTTGTTGTTTCTAGGAAGGTAGCAGATTGTCCCAATCTGTGCTCTCAGCAGGAAACTGTATCACCAGTATCTTGCCTTGAATGGTGATGGGTGCTGTTTACCCAAGAGGATCATAAATACTATTCCCAATGGATAAGACTCTTCATTTGGTGAAGAGTTTATGGCAAGATGACATTTGAAATATGAACTTGGTCCTGTTTAATGTCTCACAGCAGTCCAAGGCTGTGGTCCATGGGAGCAACATCAGAACCAAGATTGAGATCTTTTAAGCTTGTTGCATGTTCCTCAGATGCAAATGCTTTCATTACCTCCTGGCTGTTGGAAATGATCTTATGAAGTCTGATGTTTGAACAAACAGCATTTTCATATGTTTGATAGAGCAGATCAGTTGCCTCAGCCCTTGTGAGCAAAGACATGAGCCAATCTTCAACACAGCAGTTCTTCTCCACAAATTTATAAGCATCAGATTCATACTCTTTCTCAAATTGCTGAGCTGTCTGACTTAGTCCCTTGATTACCACAGCAGGTAAGGGACTGTTGCCAAAGACAAGTAGCTTTATTAGGCAATCCATGACTTCATCGTGGATGTCATTATCCTTGTGACATAGGAACTTGTAGTTTCTAATATCATCCCTCACAATAAAACAATGAAAAATTTGCTGAATATCAACCACTGCTGAAACTGCTTGTCTGAAACAAATCCTATAAGGCTGTTGTTTAGATTAGGCCCAGTCAGAAGCAAGTTATTGAGAGAGATGCCTTTGAGTCGACCACCAGGGTTTTCGATAGGGGGGTACTCTGGCGCCGGGACTACGGATACTTTACTCTAGATGGGGTTATCACAGGTGGTCGGTCCCGGCTTCGTGCCCTGGGCGCTCACTCTGCAGCTGTGGAATGGGGTACAGGGATGATTTTGGGGATATACGTGACGCCACCTGGGGTGTCTGGTAAGCGGGATATACCAGCGCTGCCCGCGGCCGACCTCTGAGGCGATGGTGATGGTAGCTTAAGATCTCTCAGCTTTCCACAGGTGGAGCTATTTTACCTCAGGGTGGCGGGTCGCTGACCAGGTGGGAAGCGACCGAGCGGTGATGGCTGCCTTCTTCTCTGACATCGCAGGGTCCTGTCGAACGGCGGAGAGATGACACACCGAGTATACATCAGTTCAAACAAACAAGTCCTTTTTATTAGCATCTGGTTTGTTTCCAAAAGTTCACAGCAAAGACAATTCGGTTACCAGAAGGCCAATGGTCACAAGTTTCGGAGGAGATTTAATGACAGAGCCTCTCTCTGAGGTAACCTTTCTTTGTCTCTTTCTCGGTCCCTGCTCTGAGGGCTCTGTGACTCCCTCTTTAACCCACTCGTTAGTCTCGTCACTGGTTTTCCCAGGGGTCTGATGCTGTACAGTTTCTTTATCCCGCAACAGCGTCGTGAACTCAGCTTGGGGTTAGTAGTTAGACTCTTGATGGGTTCAGGGACTGCTCTTATTTAAGATCCCAGGTTAATGGTCAATGGTTTGGGGATAAACCTGACAAACCTCCACGGCTCCGTTATACCGGTGTCGACCTGAACTCTTCAGCCGGCTTTCGCCAGACCTAAAGCGTCCCCTTTCCGTCTGGGTTACCCCTTTTCCTTTGTCTTTCTTTTCTTTTGGGGCACCCTCGCTCAGGACGTCGGGCCTATGTTATTTCTAGCCCTTCTTTCAGTCATCAATTTACTCTTGTCTCTTCTTGTCACTCCTTACTGACTGACTGTTAACTGACTGTCACTCAGTCATCCTGTCAATCATGTCGCGTCTCACGCTCAGCTAGGCTCCACCCCCTATGGACCTACTATATAAACAGTCCCAGGAATATGAAGGTAGGGACTGCTGAGTCAATGTTACTCAATCTAATATAAGACTGTGCATTTCCTCTCTCTTTCACCTGTGACCAAAGGGCACTGCACCTTGATGTTAAGGTGCTGTATTCCGCTGTAGCGCCTAACCACAGGGGCACCACACCTTCATACTGAGCACTTGACTCAAACACCACTCTCATTTGGTTAGCTTTCTGAGGTTTACAGATGCTAAAGTTTTATGATCCGGAACCATGGAAGACCACCATAAATCATTGGTAAAAGGTGACAAGAGCATTTGCAATTAAACTGGCCGCCATCCCCTTACTAACCATCAACACTAGAAGTAGCCGAGGGGTGAACTAACATCCTGTGCACCGCAAACCCAGCCGGAGAACAAGCTATCCTAAAGGAAGGAAAGATGAATAACTCTCTCCCTCAGAAAATAGATAAAGAATAGCAAGCCCCCCACATTCAAAGATTGCGGTGATATAGGAAAACAGAATACACAGACAGATGATAGGATTAGCAAAAGGTGAGGCCCTACTGACTAAATAGGACATGATTGGTAAGGGACTGATGGTGGCCAGAGAAAAACCCTGCAAAAATCCAAAAACCTGATAGTATAAAAAGCCCTCAGATCGCTAGATCTGAACTCCATCCTATAGCAGGCACTCTTGTCATACCAATGAACGGAAAGCAGGAATCATTACAAATTCAAGAAGCAACAAACACATGGACTAATAGGAGCAATACTCCAAACATAACTGCAGGGAGCTTCCCTGCTAAGCAACTGAGAGGGAAGATCCCTGCATGCAAATAAACTGAAAACAACCACAGCAAATGACAAACTCAGATAAGAGCAAAAAAAAAACAAACAACAAATAAAGAGCCAAGCAGGCTGGTGTACAAAGAACAACTGACATCCGGCATAGCCTGTTATCAGATCAGGGTTTAAATAAGCAGAGAGTTAGCAATGGAAACGCCCATTGCTCAACACACCTGGTCTCTGACTAAACCATTCCTGGCCACAAGAGGGAGCCTCACAGCAGCCAAAGCATAACTGACATTCACAACACTAAAGTATGAAAGGTATAAGCATTGTTCTCCTTCCTTCTGTAGTGTCACAGGTTCTTCATAATCTCTGTCAATGATGTTCTGCATAAATATTTTTCCATCTTTGGTTTTTTCCTTAGAGTGTGTTTAAAAGATGAAAACCTTGAAGTTGCTTGCTGCAGATTGTTTGGCAACCTTGTTTTTTTAGAACAAAAGTTTAAAGGTGCTACTCAGCTGTTGGAATCATCTTGAGCGAATTCCTTTGCCATAACCTTAATCAATTCCTAATCTTTCCTTTGTAAGTGATAACTTGTTGTCTTCAGTCAAAGAATTGTATACTGTTGACCTAAGGATGTTGTAACAGGAATGTTTTCATGTTGTCAAGGGGTTCTTGTCTCCACTTATTGTCACTCAACCAGTAATAATGTGGGCATGGCTAAAAATAAGAGATGTGACTATTTGGCAAGATATAGGTCTAATAGGAGGAAATCTTGCTAGGCCTCTTCATCTTGTCTATGCAGACATTGCTTACGAATACTCATCCTGATTTGCGGAGTCCCTTGTGCATCCGGAAAATGTCTCTGCCAAGCAGAATCAGGATATATGAGCTATTGTCAAGGACTGGTATCTTATTGTCTATAGTCCTCAGATGAGGGTGATGAAGAGCAGCCTCTGGCATTAAGATCACTTCCTTATTGGATGGTATCTTGATGCACTCGACCAGTGTAGGTAAGAGAATCTCACAAGTGTTCTTAAGAGACGTTACTGTAAGACCACAGGTCCTTTTTGCAGAGATCCCTATAACACCATGGCAGATGCTTAACGTGTAAGGGTAAGCATTTCCCTTTAAATTAAACTTATCAAAGAGTTCTGACCTTGCAAGTGATCAGTTTCTCTGATTGTCCAGGATGATGTACACATTTATGGTTTTCTCTGGGTGACCCTTTGTATATACATTCACCAGACATATAATCGCACAGGACTTGTTCCAAAGACCTTCTCTGCATAGTTCTGTGGATGAAACAGATATTGTGATACATGTGGCTGCTTGATCTGCATCATCCATGCCATGGCTTGTGCTCGGAGTAGGCGTAAGCGGTGAAGAGTTAGTTTGGAATAAATGGAGTGCTTGTATGGGGTTCTTGCTGTCACTCTCCAAACACTTCACTGCAGTTTTACAGTCTTTAGCAAAGGTTTTAGTAAAAGCACAACATCTGTAGTATACTCCAAACGTCTTTATAAGCTCTTGCATTCTTGGAGTGCTTTTTTTCTGAAGCCAATACACTTCTTTAGGGGATGTGGCTTCTTATGAATGGAATACAGACAATTAGGGTTCTCAACCTTTTCACTTCTGTTGCTTTTGTCTGAAGTTGATGTAGGTGTGGGAAGGATATCAATCTTTTTCACTGACACTGGACCTTTGCGGCATCTGTTGTTGGAAAATGTACTCTAATATTTAGGAGACAAACCAAGGCCACTGAGTTCTCCACGGGAAAAGCTTGGGTCAATCTGTACTGTGCATTATTTTTGATACACACACACCAAAGTAGAACAGAGACAAGGAGATTTGATGTTCTCTTTTGTATCCTGACCCTAGTGTGGTCCATTTTTCTTGTGCTTGTAAATTAAATGGCAGCTTGGAAACTATTTTTTACCCCACGAACAGTATCCAGGTACCCGAGGCCAAGAAGGTGGAGTCTACCTTGGGTAACTGGAGGTCTAACAGTAGGTCACTGAGCTGTTGGAATTTTCAACCATCCTTAATGGATATTTTGGAATATCCTGCAGTTGCTTGAACAGTGCATTCTCTATTGCATCAGGATTGAAAAGGTTCGTTCTAGTCTCTAACATGCAGCCATGAAATCAACCTCTGGATTACTGAGAAGAACAGATCTGAGTCTCTTGACCCATTGTGTGAATTGTGGTCCTAGCCGCCTGATCAGCTGGTCCAGCTCTTCAGCAGCAGTGATTCTGAGGTCACTAATTATGGTTCTAAAGGCACATTTCCAACCTCTATACTTCTCAGGTTTATCGTCGAACCTTGTGAGACAGGTCTTAGTAAATTCACAGCAAACCATATGACTTGCAAAGTCAGCCATGTAGTTTTTCTCTGATTTTGGAAGAACAATTGCTGGCTGAGTAGTGCTATTCATATTGCAGTAGAGTCATGACCTAGAAACATCAGAAAGGATGGTGCGGCATAAGCATTCAGTCCAGTAACTGGTTTAATGTGCCTAGTTTTTGCAACATGTGAAACTGAAACTATGGGGTTATCAGGAGTAGGGTGACTTGCTGGCATATTGAGTTGCATGTAGGCGTCAATGTATGGAGTTTTTTGAGGTGCAGGTGTCTGGTAAGTTATGGTGCATAAAGAGGTTCAAGGTAGCAAGTTGTCAGTGCATTTTACTGAGGTTGAATGCAGGATGCGGTAGAAGGATCTGTGCACTGGTGCTTGGAGAAACTTCTGTTCTGCCAGGACCAATTGAAGCTATCTGACGTTTACTATTTTGGTTTAGCATATAGACTCTTATGCGCATAAGAGGGTCTTCTACGTCTATTTAACTTAAACTGATACTGTCTCTTTAACTCCCACTGATAGCTTGTTCCTTGAACTTTAATCTTGCCATGGCTTTGGCTTGCTCAAATTCCTTTTCTAGTGCCTCTATTTCTGCCCTTCTGTGTTCTGCTTTTGCTTCTATTTTCATCTTCTTGTGTACTGTTTTCACTTCCATCTCTGCCTTCTTGCTTGCGCATTGCTTCTGCTGCAGTCACTTCCAATCTGTCCGTTTCTGTTTTTCACGGTTTCCGCTTACATCTCTGCCTTTTTGTGCGCTTGTTCTGTTTCCATCTCAGTCTTCTCTTGCGGAAAAGCGACTTGTTTCTTGGTAGCCTCAGCTTCCACACGTGCTCTTATAAGATGCTTCCCGAAAGTTAAATATTTTGAAAACTGTTACTTAGATAAATGTTTTGCCTGCTTATTGGACCTTGAAGTGGGAGATTACGTCTCTGGAATTTGTGCTATTCTAACCTTTGTCATAGATATGATATAATTTACTGTGCGGTCTCTCTCAAAATTAAGTTGTAGGAAACTTTGCACTTGATCTAAAGAATTCTGTGTAATAAGTTTTTCCAGAGTAGCAACACATTTTTTTACTTTTCTCTGTATAGGATTCGCAAACTGCTCACATTGGTCCTAGGGCTCCTTCTAGTGGTATCTTGTGAGCAGAAGGTTGAGGGGTACTTCTCACATAGCGAGATCGCTAGCGAGATCGCTGCTGAGTTACAGGTTTTGTGACGTACCAGAGACCTCATCAGCAATCTCGCTGTGTGTGACACTAAGCAGCGACCTGGCCCCTGCTGTGAAATCGCTGATCGTTACACACTGTTTTGGTTCATTTTTTCTCGTTGGCCTCCCTCTGTGCAGCACACATCGGCGTGTTTGACGGTGGGAGACCAATGAGCACCGACTCTGTGTAAGCAGCGTACGCTGGTAACCAGGGTAAATATCAGGTAACTAAGCCAAGCGCTTTGCTTGGTTGCCCGATATTTACCCTGGTTACCAGCGTACACCGCTTAGCGCTGGCTCCCTGCACACATAGCCGTGGTAAATATCGTGTGACTAAGCAAAGCATTTTGCGTAATTACCCCATATATACCCTGGTTAGAGCGTACACTGCTTAGCACTGGCTCCCTGCACATGTAGCCAGGGTAAAAATCGGGTAACCAAGCAAAGCGCTTTGCTTAGTTATCCGATATTTAGCCTGGTTACCAAGCACAGAGTTGCTGGTGGCTGGTTGCTGGTGAGATCTGCCTGATTGACAGCTCAACATTGACCATATAGCGACGCACCAGCGATCCTGACCAGGTCTTATTGTGGTCGGAATCGCTGGTACGTCGTTTAGTGAGATGGTACCCTGAGAGATGGTGGTGATGTAACTCGGCACTTTTTACCATAAGATTGATACTTTACAAGAAAGTTCACATTTTGCAGGCTCTAAATTCTCTTTAACTTTCCATGCTGGCTTGATAGAGCATTTAGTCCTTTCACAGAACTGTAGATAGATCAAGATCTAAACCTTATTCATCTGATTGTAGGTCTTGCAAAGACTTTGCAGTTTTCTCCTCAGGCATGATATGTCACAGGTGGAATGGATCTGTATAGTGATGTAGGCTGCTGGATTCCTAGCAGGGTCTGTTCTGTGAGAGACTGGGCTGTGATTATGCACAGTTACAGTAGGTAAAAAAACAATTCTGAACCATAGCCGCAAGACATGAGCCTCATAACATGGATGACAAGTACAAAATGAGGAAGAAAGGAGAGGTTTCTGACATTAGAGCAGCTACAGAGAGAGAGAGGGAGGACACACTTCTAATAAAGGCAAATGATTACATAGCAATATAATAAAAACAATACAGTATGATTCTAAAGTCATGCTTTTTATTTGCAATTTGCAACTGTCTATCTCAGTAATGTAAAATCTGTCTTCATGGAATACAGATTTTACCACTGAATACAGGGTTTACAAAGTGAAAGATCAGTCCATGAAGAAATAGATACCGTATTTTTCAGACCATAAGACGCACTTTTTCCCCCCAAATGTTGGGGGAAAGAGGAGGGGGGGCGACTAATGGTCTGAATGTAGGGCATGGCTGCAGGGAATGAGGGTGCTGCGGTGGAGCGGGTCATCGAGGGCACGAGCAGACAGCAGCAGCGCCTGCCGTGACCACGTGGGCCCGCTCATTACATATGCACGCCCATCCTCCCGCACATCTCTCAGCGCTGAAGCCAAGCCGGGGCTGATTGGTGGGCGGGATGTTGGGCGGGGACGCGCGCATAATTAACAGCTGTCCGTGATCACCCCTGGCAACTACAGCCTAGAGTGATCATGCTCGGCTGTATTCACTGCCCCCCGCACATCATCATCAGTGCGGGGTGCAGTGAATCAACGTACTCACCGTTCCCCTGCAGCATCGCGATGTCCACCAGTCTGCCGGCCGCGCTATGTGGACTGGAGACTAGCGGTGCTCACAGCGATGACGTCATCGCTGTGCGCACGTGTGTCTTCACAGCCGCGCCGGCAGGCTGGAGGACAACACATCACAGTGCTGCAGGGAACGTGGCCGGCTCAACACAGCACTGCCGGCACAGACAGGAGGAGGAGCGACGCTGCGTGGAACGAGGAAAGGTGAGTGTAAACGTTTATTTATTTTTTTGTGTGTGCCGCAGGATGGGGGTATATGAGCAGGATGATAGGGGTATATGAGCAGGATGATGGCATATAGCAGGATGATGTCCGAAAAATACGGTAAATATTGCTCTAAAATATATTAGAAAGTTTATTATTTTCATGTGTACTCTTGATTTATGAAAAATACATTTAAATGACAATTACTCTTTAAATAAACTTTTGTACTTAATTTGAAATCCAACAAAAGAAAACAACACAGAAATCTTTGACCTGTTTCAGATACAATGTAGGTCCTTAGTCATAGCATATAATTATATAATTAGCCTTGACTAAGGACTTTTATCTGCTGTTTGTGTGTTCTTGTGAATTTATGTGGAAATGAAATACTGTTCTAAGAAGTTGGATGCTGGAAAATCTTTTCTGCTACAATATACTTTTACCCTGTATTCTGTGCATATGAAAGTAGATGATGTGAGCTAGAATTAATTCTTTGGAGATGAAGTCATTTAAAAAAGAAAAGAAAAAATCTTTTGTTTTTTCCCCTTGCCTTTAAGAGTCAACATTTGTCTATTTTGTTATTATTATAGCCATATGAGGGATTAATTTTTTGTGGCAAGTTGTAGTTTTTGAATTATACCATTTATTTTTAAAGGAGTGACAAAAAAGATAGCATCCTCTGAAGACTATTCATAATGTTTTAATGTTTTGAACATTATATTTTACTGTATGTGTTGGTTCATTACCATGGAAATCACTGTAAAGAGAATTGTAATGTCTATTGAGTGCATCAACATTTGCAAGTACACAGATAAAGCAATTTAGGAGGCCTTGTCAACAGGGGAGGAGCTTAGTTTATAAGGGAAGCTCATGGGCAACGTCATATCAACAGGGGAGGAGCTTAGTTTATAAGGGAAGCTCATGGACAGCATCTTATCAGCAGGGGACTAGTTTAGTTTATAAGGGAAGCTCATGGGCAACATCATATCACCAGGGGAGGAGCTTAGTTTATAAGGGAAGCTCATGGGCAGCATCTTATCACCAGGGGAGGAGCTTAGTATATAAGGGAAGCTCATGGACAGCATCTTATCACCAGGGGAGGAGCTTAGTTTATAAGGGAAGCTCATGGACAGCATCTTATCACCAGGGGAGGAGCTTAGTTTATAAGGGAAGCTCATGAGCAGCATCTTATCACCAGGGGAGGAGCTTAGTTTATACGGGAAGCTCATGGGCAGCATCTTATCACCAGGGGAGGAGCTTAGTTTATAAGGGAAGCTCATGGACAGCATCTTATCACCAGGGGAGGAGCTTAGTGTATAAGGGAAGCTTATGGGCAGCATCTTATCACCAGGGGAGGAGCTTAGTTTATAAGGGAAGCTCATGGGCAGCATCTTATCACCAGGGGAGGAGCTTAGTTTATAAGGGAAGCTCATGGGCAAGGTCATAAGAGAAGCTCATCGGCAACGTCATTTAGTTGAAGTGTGAATTAGGCTGTAGTATGTGGAGCATGGGGAGCTGCAGTGATAGCAAAAAGTAACTTGGATGAAAAGTGGCAGATAGGATGCAAAATCACAGAAAGTGGGGAAGAAGAAGAATGTTGGTGCCCTTGATAGGGAATAACTTGACATTTTGCGAGTAAACCTTTAAGTTTTTTCTAATTTAAGAAGCTACTAACAGGCATTTTCGTAGAGCTGACAGATCCTCTTTAAAGTCAAGCTGCACATAAATCCACTTTCATATATTATGCAGAATTCTCGATTGCTTACTAACATGATCAGAAGCTATTCAGGAAATATAGACAGTCCAGATTCTATAAAATTGTAGAACTGTGACCCAAATCACTTCCTTGTATATAATGGAAATAACCAAAATAATGTTAATTACTAATGTTTTTAAAACATTTATATTGTTCCACAAAAGTTTCACCTGAATATTACTAATTTATTATTAATTTCCTAATATATAGAACCTATTTAAGTTGTTATTGCTGTGACATAATAAGCTATCTAGTTTGCACTGACAGCTTCCAGAATTCAGCGTAGCAGTGGATTCTTATGTCCCTAGCATTTCAGCATTTGCTTTATACTTTTTTACTTTTAGCATAAATTCTGTGTGAATTCTGTGGTTCAAAAGTCTTACATACATTTGATTGTTATGCATCTAAGCAGAACTGCTCTGTTCTACCTTAACAATTCTACATTGCGGTTAATCTTTGATCACTGTGTTTTCATTCTAGCTCTGGATCACTTTGCAGCAAAGTCAGCCCCATGCCTTTAATCATGCGATATATTGAGCTCTGCTGTTACTGCAAAGCTTAAGGTCCAACACTGGCCTTGAGGGAATAAGGGGAAAAAGATAATGAGAACATAATAATATTGCTGCTTTGAATGTAAAAATACATAATATATTAAATTTAAAATATTTCTTAATACTGTACGGAAAAAAAATACATTAACAGTTAGCTACTGATCTTTGTTATTTGCAGTTCTCCTTTATTTACAGTAAATATTTTCCAAATTAATAGTTACCTTTTGAACTATTTTATGTACAATTTGTAGATAATCATGAGATATTATGTTGCTAGTCCATGGTCCCTTATTAATGCATGTACTGTATCTCAATGAATGTGCTTCATATGTAGTTAATTACCTTGGAAAAATTTATTTAAAAAAAATAAACAAAAAAAAGACTTATTAAACTTTTCGTTTTTTAAATTGATGTGTTGTATCTTTATGGTAAGGTTCATACCACTAATACAGTTAAGTCCAGAAATATTGGACAGCGACTGAATCTTCATGATTCAGGCTCTGCAGGCCACTATTTTTGATGTAAAATGAAACAACTGAGATGCAATTGATGTGGAGACTTTCAGGTTTAATTAAAGGAGTTTGGCAAAAACATCATGTGAAATATTTAGTAAGTGCAGAGCTTTTTCTACAAAGCTTCTTCATTTCAGGGGCTCAAAAGTAATTGAACAAATAAAAGGGAACCTGTCATGTGAAAAAACACTATTAGGCCAGTTTCACACATCAGTGAAAAACACAAACGTTTTTCACTGACATGTTAAAAACGCGTATGTCACTCTGTGTGCCATGATACACAGCACACGTGGGTTAATCCATGTGCTATCCGTGATCCGTCATCCGTTATAGCACATGGAGATAAACTCACCTGTCCCCGCTCCTGCTGTCCGTGGTGCTGAACTCTTCTACTCTGCTGTGTTTCTGGCCATCGCTGACCCCCACTGCAGCTACTTCCGGTGCCGTGTATAAATGCATATGCATGACCATAATTAGCTGGCTTGGAACCAGCAGAGAGCAGTGGCCGGAGACACCGTTGCTGGAGAAGGGGAGAATAAAAAGCTTTTTATTTCAATGTCCATGTTTTTTCTGGTACGTGTTGCATGGATCACACTATAGTGTGGTCTGTGGGACATCAGTGATGCCAGAAAAAAATGGACATGTCTCCGTGAGAAAATCACGGACACGTGTGTGAGCCACACAGAGACACGGTCAGTGAAAAATCACTGACGTGCGCAGACTCATTGATTTTAATGGGCCTCCTTATGATCGTGATTCTGGTATGTATAACAACTATCACATACATACCAGAATCACTGACGTGTGAAACAGGCCTTAAATTGTTCCTGCCTGGAATTCGCAGTTAGATCCCCACAGTCAGGTGGCAATTCACTTTATTCCTCCCTGCAGCTTTCAGCTTCCAGTCAATGGGGGGGAGCCGGCACAGGTTTGAATCACCACTCAGTGTTTTGTGAGCGGCAGCTTAAACCGCTCTCGGCTCTGAGTGGCAGCCGAGTCTAAAGCAGAGGTGGCTGTCTGTCATTGTTGGGGATGCAGTTACAACTGCCAGTACTTACAGATGTCTTCACTATAGTCTACACTGTGTGCAGAATTATTAGGCAAATGAGTATTTTGATCACATAATACTTTTTATACATGTTGTCCTAATCCAAGCTGTATAGGCTTGAGAGCCAACTACCAATTAAGTAAATCAGGTGATGTACATCTCTGTAATGAGAAGAAGTGTGGTGTAATGACATCAACACCCTATATAAGGTGTGCTTAATTATTAGGCAACTTCCTTTCCTTTGGAAAAATGGGTCAGAAGAGAGATTTGACGGACTCTGAAAAGTCCAAAATTGGGAGTTGTCTTGCAGAAAGATGCAGCAGTCTTAAAATTGCCACACTTTTGAATCGTGATCACCTAACAATCAAGCGTTTCATGGCAAATAGCCAACAGGGTTGCAAGAAGCGTATTAGGCAAAAAAGACGCAATATAACTGCCCATGATTTCAGGAAAATCAAACGTGAAGCTGCCAAGATGCCATTTGCCACTAGTTTGGCCATATTTCAGAGCTGCAACGTTACTGGAGTATCAAAAAGCACAAGATGTGCCAAGCTCATGAACATGGCCAAGGTAAGGAAGGCTGAAAAATGACCACCTTTGAACAAGATAAGATAAAACGTCAAGACTGGGCCAAGAAATATCTTAAGACTGATTTCTCAAAGGTTTTATGGACTGATGAAATGAGAGTGACTCTTGATGGGCCAGATGGATGGGCCAGAGGCTGGATTAGTAAAGGGTAGAGAGCTCCACTCCGACTCAGACGCCAGCAAGGTGGAGGTGGGATACTGGTATGGGCTGGTATCATCAAAGATTAACTTGTGGGACCTTTTTGGGTTGACGATGGAGTGAAGCTCAACTCCCAGACCTACTGCCAGTTTCTGGAAGACAACTTCTTCAAGCAGTGGTACAGGAAGAAGTCGGTATTCAATAAAAACATGATTTTCATGCAGGACAATGCTCCATCACATGCATCCAACTACTCAACAGCGTGGCTGGCCAGTAATTTTCTAAAATATGAAAAAATAATGACATGGCCCCCTTGTTCACCTGATCTGAACCCCGTAGAGAACCTGTGGTTCCTCATAAAATGTAAGATCTACAGGGAGGGAAAACAGTACACCTCTTGGAACAGTGTTTGGGAGGCTGTGGTGGCTGCTGCATGCACTGTTGATCGTAAACAGACCAAGCCACTGACAGAATCTATGGATGGTAGGCTGTTGAGTGTCATCATAAAGAAAGGTGGCTATATTGGTCACTAATTTTTGGGGGTTTTGTTTTTGCATGTCAGAAATGTTTGTTTCTAAATTTAGTGCAGTTATATTGGTTTACCTGGGGAAAATAAACAAGTGAGATGGGAATATATTTGGTTTTTATTATGTTGCCTAATAATTCTGCACAGTAATAGTTACCTGCACAAACAGATATCCTCCTAAGATAGCCAAATCTAAAAAAATCCAACTCCAACTTTCAAAAATATTAAGCTTTGATATTTATGAGTCTTTTGGGTTGATTGAGAACATAGTTGTTGATCAATAATAAAAAAAATCCTCTAAAATACAACTTGTCTAATACTTCTGCACACAGTGTATTATTCCTCAGCACATCTTTTCAGCACCAAGAAGCTCTGAATACCTGGGTACTTTCTAGGTTGGAAATTCTATGTCTGATGAGGTCCAGGATATTTCAATGCATGCAAACGCAAGGTCACGGCACACATCATCAAAGCAAGAGAGGAGAAGGGGTTAACGCCGTGCATTCGCCAGAAAAGATGTAGAATTGTTGATTAATTCTTTTATTCCATAGGTCTACACATTTCGAGGTATGGAACTTCTTCCTCAGGACCAAAATATCAACAATACCTAGAGGTTGATATTTTGATATTTGATGTCCTGAAGAAGAGGTTCCATACCTCTAAACGCGTAAATATTAGATTTGCTTAATAACATGCTCCAGAGTTCTGGCTTAATGGGAATCTGTCAGTAACATTTTGATTTGTAATCAGAAAGCAGCATGGGCTTGGACCCTGGTTCCTGCAATGTGTCACTTACAGGGATATGTGTTGCTGTTTCAATAAAATCGGTGTTTTATCTATAGGACATTATCACTACTGGACTAGGTGTCTTTTGCCTCCTTGTCAACTGCTTTGTATTACCCTGCCCCCCCACTGATTAGGAACTTCTGTCAATAGTCAATATTCAAACTACACAGATAGCTGCCAATCAGTGGTATGTGTGAGGTTCTAGAGATCCATCATGCTGCTCTTTGATTACATAGCAAAAACCTGGTGACAGATTAATTTTCATTTGAATAAAAAATGACTAGTGTGCGTGTCGTGTATCACATTTATTTAGGTACGTTAACAATATTTCTGACCCACTAAAGTTTTATTAAAAGTGTGCAGAAAAATAGAATGTGATAGTAGAATTGTAAAATTGTGTGTGCCATTATTTTGATACCAAATAATGTTGTAAAATAGGCCAACCGAGAGATGTCGATGAAAATGAAAGTGTGTAATCTCTTCCAACATATGTCAATTCTATTACACAGTGTCATATGCATCACAATGATTACTTAGGCACATCTTCTGCCTTCCATGAGTGGGCTTATGCTGTATTTTGTTTAGAGGTGTTAATTATTGTGACCAATAGTTTTTTCCATTCCAATTGCTGTTATTATGCCAATTTTACAATTTTCAATTTTGTTAAATGCGCCTCTATGACCACCCACGCATAAGAGATATATATATATATATATATATATATATATATATCTTTACGGTATGTATATATATATATATGTATATATATATATATATATATATCTATATATATGTATATACATGTAGTGATAACATATATTGTGGGAGAAATAAGTGTTAGACAGGTCACCAATTTTCTAATAAATATATTTCTAAAGGTGCTATTGATATAAAATCATCAACAGATGTCGGTAACAGCACATCTAATTCACACAGGCAAAGAACAAAGAAATCAAACCATAGATGTCCATAAATTAAGTTGTGTGTAATAATGAGAAATGATACAGGGGAAAAGTATTGAAGACAGAAATGTGCAAAGAGCCATGGAAAGTCATGACACCATTTGAAATTTAACAGTAAGCAGAAAGCAATTCTGCAACTAAGTAAAAAAAAAAATAATATCAGCAGGTTCAACTGTTGGCCTATAAAATTGTGTTTCATTACCAGGGTTCCATACAAAAAACATCTCATGATGGGTAAAACCAGAGAGCTGTCTCAAGAACTTTGCAACCTTATTGTTAAAAAACATACTAATGGCATTGATTACAATAGAATTTCTAAACTACTGAAGGTTCTAGTGAGTATTGTTGGGGCCATCATCTGAGAGTGAAAGAACATTATTTCACCATAAACTAGCCATGACCAGGTGTTCCCTGCAAGATTTCAGATAGCGGAATGAAAATAATTATCTGAAGAGTTGTGTAAGAGCCAACAACATTCTGTGGAGAGCTACAGAAAGATCTGGAATTAGCAGGTACAATTGTTTTAAAGAAAACAACAAGTTATGCACTCAACTTCCATAGCCTGTATGCACATTCACCACGCAAGACTCCATTGGTGATCAAAAAACATGTTCAAGCACATTTAAAGTTTGCCCAAAAACATTTAGTCAAGCCTGTGAAATACTTGGATGATATATTGTGGTCACATGAGACCAACATTGAAGTCTTCAGATGCCATAATACACACCATGTTTGGAGGACAAAGGCACTGTATATCACCCCAAAAACACCATACCAATAGTGAAGTAAAGAAGTGGGAACATCATGGTGTGGGGCGGTATTTCAGGATACTGCACTGGCAATCTTCATATAGTTGAAGGAAGGGTGATTTTCAAAGATACAGAGACAGTCTTGATAAAAAAAAATCTAGTATCATCTGCCTGGATGTTGAAAATAAAGCGAAGATGGATATTTCAGCAAGACAATGATCCCAAACACACAGGCAAGGAAACTAAATTGGTTTCAGAGAAAAAAACTAAAGCTGCTAAAATGGCCAAGATAATCACCTGACTTGAATCCAATAGGCAATTTATGGAAGGAACTAAAGCTCAGAATTCAAAGAAGGAGCCCTTGGAACCTTCAGGATTTAAAGAGTATTTCTGTGGAAAATATGAGCCACAATCACACCTGAGCAATGCATGCAACTAGTTTCTCCATATAAAGGGTGTTTGTTAGCTGTCATAACCAACAAAGGTTAGCTGTTGTACAAATTTTTAACCCTTTAAGGAATGGGCGATTTTTTCATTTTTGTGTTTTCGTTTTTTCACTCCCCTTTTTCCAAGAGCCATAACGTTTTTATTTTTCCAACTATATAGCTTAGTTAGGGATTGTTTTTTGCAGAAAGAGCTGTCCTTTTGAATGACTCTATCCATTTTATTATATGCTGTAATGGTAAGCAGGAAGAAAAATTCAAAATAGCTAAAAAAAAAGTTAAATTCTTTAATTGTTTGGGGGGGGTTATTTCCAGAGTTGATTTTACCAAACATCTGACCAGGCAGCGATATCAAATGTGTGTTTTTTTATTTCATACTTTGTAATGTTGTAAAATGGGGATGTAATTAACTTTTAGATGTTTTTTATTTTTTGGATATTTTTTTGACTTTTTTTGGACTTTGTATTGTATTTAATAGACCACTTTGGAGAGTTAAAATTCCAATAGTCTGATCACTTGTTCTATATATAGCAATGTCACAGCATTGCTGTATGTAAAATAAATCACAGTCTCCTATGAACGCCGGTCATTGGCTGTTTTTCACAGGAGTATGGTGATGAAAGACACAGAGGTCAGATGCTGGCTGTCATGAGAACTCATTGGCATCTCATGATCTCATAGGGGGAGTACCAGTGAAGGGTCATAACAGCACCCTCACCCTTGCTGGTGACATGCCCGCCCCAGGGCCGGGGGACTCAGAACCGGGCCAGACTAGTCCGGAGACGTTAGCCGTGGTGGGGTCCAGTTCCGTGACCCTGGCGGTGTCTTTTGGAATGAATAAAAGGGGGTTTTAAATAAAAGAAAATAAAATAAAAAGAGTTTTTGTCGACTACGCCACTTGCGGTATGCGGCCAGGTTATTTGGGGCCGCCGCTGCAGGTTTCTGCTGGGGTTGATGGAGTGATGCAGCCTGGATGGCTAAAGTCCAACGCAAGCAGGGACAGGCCCCAGCAGTGGATGATGGGGGTTGTAGTGGGAAAACAGTCTATGTGAGTACACGCTGTCAGGGAAACAGTCAACACCAGTATTGTAGTTTAACTTGCCTTGTTTACTTTTCTGTGGTGGTACCTTAATCCGCGGGTGCTGGTACCAGGTGTATCCTCTCACCTTGTTCTCCATGCCAGCTATGACCTGGGATCGCTGTCCTCCGTGCACACTTGTTTTTGATCGGCTCCCGTGGCCTAGAACTACTTGGGAACCCCTCTGTTTCTCTTGGTCCTATTACAGGCAGCCTGGACTATTTAGGGGGTTCAGTCCTCGGTCCCCTCTTTGTTGCTGATGCTTCAGACTCTTTTGGTGGTGAAGAACCCTGGAGATTCCTTCACCTGGCAGAATTGAGAATGTCCATAAAGGGTCTCACTTCCCTAGGGATCTGCACCCTGCCTTGTACTGAGGTCTGTGAGCTCGGTTCCATCCTTTCACGAATACGCTGAGGTTCCTGGAGTCTTGTACTTCCACAGGGGGCCCACAGGTCCTGGAGTTCCCAGTTCCTCACCTCACGGTCCTCTCTCCTTTTCACAGCACTCCGTTCTGACTGCAGGTCTTTTTTTGTCTTTTCACTTTCTACTCCTTCCGACTACTACTCCTCTCCTCCTCTCCTTTACTTCCTTCTTCACCTCATTCTCTGACTGACTTTCACAGACTCTCTCCTCAGACTTTCCTGACAGACTGCTTCCTTCACCTCTCCCTACCAGACTGCACACCACTTCCTCCCGCCTTTTCCATCTGACCACTGGTCCCTCCCCCTCACTGGGTCTCTGCCTACAGGCTGGGTGGTACTATCCAATCAGTGCCCTTCCCCTTTTTTTTTTTAAATTATAATTTTTATGTATTTTCAAATGCAAACAAATCATTACATAGAACAAATAATATTAATAATATCAATAAAATTATCAGAAAAATGACAAGAAAATTGTATATTGCTCCATTCAGTACTACAACATCTAATCAATGTTCACAGTATTCTCAGTAAGACTCAGAATCTTTAATACCTCACGGAAACCCTTATAACTAACTATATGAATGAATTTGCAACCATCCTGTTAAACTCTCCTACTCCCCCCCTTGAAACCCCCACTGCCCTCCCCTTTTACCTGTTACTAGGCAGTCTCCCAGGTTGGTGTTGGGGTTGTGTGTGTGGCCTGAAGGTGCTTGTGTATTTGCACTGGCACGGATATTCCGGGGTTTGGATTTCCACGGGTTACATTTGTGGCACCTCGTACCTCATGGGTGCTACATTCCCTCTTGGTTAACCTCAGCACATCCACGGGCTGCAAAAAATAAATAACAAGGCAACATTTTCCTTTAAATTTTGTAAACAATACACTACATATAAATTAACATTCTTCCCACACAAGGGAGGCATTTCTTGAACTGTTGCAAACTTGAGCATTCCCCCCAGCACCCACCACCCAAAGGTCCTGAACCCAGAACCCTTCTAAGGAGGCAGGTCACCGGTTCCATTAGCGACCAGGACTCGGACCACTCTACCGCAGACCTTTCTTCCAACCATCCTCTCCTTAGTGGCGGTGTCCATTAGGGTCCTTTGTGAGGTAGTACTCTGATTTTGGCACAATTGTGCAACTATTTACAAAGTTTTTTGTCACAACCAGTCCTGTGACTGCGGGTCCATTTTAATTTATCAAACCTGTAAAGTAAACATTTTCAAATGGCAAAAATCAACATTTTCATTCAATCTGGCAAAACCATTATCCTGCTTACCACCCTCCACCTAGGGCCTGTGGTGTCACCTACCAGTGACGCACCATCCAAATCCATGATGGCCTCTTTCAGCTATAATACAACCTTAAAGCAAAAAGGTTCAACAAGGATGACAAGACCAGGATCATTTTCAATTTTTATGCAACTTTTTCAAATCTTTTCAACATTTTATGCAATCAGGTGACTTTTTCGGAGATTATGCAAACATTTTCTTTTACTGTAGAATCAACATTTTTACTAAAACCTTTCAAGGTTATTCAACATAAAACACACAACTTGGTAACCAGGGATCAGTTACCAGACATTTTAATACTTGAAGCTGGAACTTGAAGAGGAAGCGGGGACTGGTAACGCTGCAGCGCCCCCTGCTGGATGCACTTGAAAATCCAGGGCATACCAGCCCCACTCTCCATAATGCCGGGTGTAGGTTACAATGTCACCTGGGTGCACCCGACCAGGGTGTCCCTTCGGGAGGTGGTCCATCACATCTCGCCGGGTGACAAATACTCCAGCCTGCAACCCCAGCCCAGTGATGAAACCTCACCCCTTTTTGTGGTTAAACTACCCTGGTATCAGACACCGCGGTCCTTCCAGCTAGCCCGCCGCAGACTCTCCTTCTTACAGAGGTTGCAGGCCAGCACTTGCACCTCCCATGCCTCACGCTCCTCTCGCTAATGGGCCAGCTTCTGGATTGTGGCCTGGTATGCCGCCTGGAGCTCCTTCGACACTGCGGTGTTTAGCTTTGAGGCCCTGACCACTGTGGGAGTCAGTTGCAATTGTCCTCACTCCCAGTCAGATGGACACACTTCCACATACTCCGCCGCCGGGTCAGGAGGCTGTGCGGCTGGCTCCACAGCCGGGGAAGTAGCTGGTGACGCTGCCGAAGACAGGATGACTTACATCAGGGGTGCTACACTGGCGTGCATTAACTGCCTCTGTCAGAGATTGACAGTGGCATTTAATAGCTAAGTGAAGCACTGCTCTACCCACAGCTGTTAGAAGCACATGTCGGCTGATTATAGTAGCCGACATGTGCATTGAAAGATGTGGGCTCAGTGTGTGAGCCCTCATCAAAGGCAAGGAGATGACCGATGATGGTCATATTACAGTCCAATACTTTTTTCCTGAGTCATTTCTCATTATTACAAATTATTACATTTATGGAAATCTATGGCTTGATTGCTTTGCAACGTTACCGGTGAGAAATTTATATCAACAGCACCTTTAATAATACACTCACTTAGAAAATGAGTGATGTGTTCAGTAATTACTTTCCCCTTTTTTATATATATATATATATATATATATATATGAACAGACTATTCAATTTTACATTTAGCAGGGTTTTCACCCGTCTTGTGATGGCTAGAATCTCTTACAGATTTCTGATCACTGGCTTCCAACAGTAATTACCTTAAACAAGCTATACTTTTTACCTGTTACATTGGTTCTGCCTTTCACCTGCTGTGAATAGACTCCAACAAAGCTCCATCCTTTAGAATTGAATTTATATTTTAGTTCACTTTAAAGGGAACCTCTCAGGTCCAATATTCACCCAGAAGCACAAGCAGTTCTGGGTGCATATTGCTAATCCCTGCTTAAGTGTCCCTGTATCTATTAGCATAGATAAAGAGATCTTTAGAAAAAGTATTACTAAAGATCTTTTATCTTATGCTAATGAGAGAGGGGACTTCCAGTGTGCATGACCTAAACTCCGGGGTCATGAGCACTGAGACGAAATCCAGCGTCTGGCAGGGGAGAGGTGAGTGAGATCATCCTCTGACACTGCACATTCATTACCATGTTAGCATTTCCACAGGGGTGTACTAACATGCTAATGGGGGCGACTAGCAAGGGAAGCAACACCCTTGGGACTAGTCCCTGTGCTCATTAGCATACGGTAAAAGATCTTTAGAAATACTTTTCTAAAGATCTCTTTATCTATGCTTGTGTATACAGGGACGGTTAGGCAGGGATTATTAATATGCACCCAGAACTGCTCGTGGTGCTGGGTGCATATTGGACCTGATAGGTTCCCTTTAATGCTGATGGCAAAGCATCAGTGTGCAGGGAAAACTCTTAAGGGACCTTGGTTAGTAGAATCAGTGAAGGCTTAAGAGGTTGGAACCCATCCCCTTGTCATAATATTTTGACATACCCTAGTGATACATTATGGGGATAATCCTTTAATATATTCTAAATTAGAAATGTTGAGTTATAACTATATAAATTATAATTATAGCAAACGTAACAGTAAGCTCTTTATTTTCAGTGTCTTTTATGTAGTCATTAGAAAATTGCATTGGCTTGAATGTTTTTTGCAATTTGTAAGGGTCGTTTTCATATAACTCATCTGGGACCAACTAACATAAAACCATTAAAATGGAATCCCTGCTGCATTTCATGTGGTATTGCAGATGGGCACAAATTAAGGTTTATTTTCACAGCACATCCCTTACTTGATTGAGTGAGCTAGTAACAGCAGCATAAAAGGAAATATGGGACTTTACAAAGGAAATTAAAAATCATTAAATATCCAGTTGTTTGAAACTTATATTATTATTATCTTTTATTTATAAACTGCAGCCCCAGCCATTGTACTGGACATTGGGGAACAATTAGCACTGTGCATTACGTGAAACGTGACACTGACAATTATTCTGCAGCAGAATGGAGGTATACAGGCTTCATGGTATAGAATAGCATTAGGCTTGTGTTGTTTTTAAATAAGAATTACATTTATAAAATGTAATTACTTGTATATTGGACTCGCTGAAAGCTCTCTGTACTAATTGTAAAGTGTTATTGGAGAAAAATAAACTATGGAAATTACCAGATCGTTGGTATAGGCTGAAATGCAAATCAATGAATTTCTTAATTTAGTATAAAAGTCCTTTATAAATTGTAAAAAAAGTTAAACATTTTTTTTTATAAATATTGCTGTTTTTTAATGAATGAACTTGTGGCTCTGCATATCTTTTGATATGATGGACACAGTGCTATACAATTTATGATATTTTAAAAATACATAATTATATAAATCTGAATACATATTAAATAATTTTAATACATTTACAGTACAATCCTATAAAAATATAACAAAGTGTGAAATTTAAGCTTTTCTTTGTAAATTTGTTCAGAATTCTTATTAAGACCACATAGCATTGGTTATTTTAGAAGCTCATTTTTCCCTTTTTAATCAAATCTTTTTCTTACTCGTAGTTCAGCTTTGGTCACTGAGGACTATTCACAGACCACTTCTGAATTGTTTGCCAGTCAGATTGTAGACGTTATTGATTGCAAACCAACTAAGTAATGTGATGTGCATGCTTTTTCTATTAACAACACTTTGCTAAGGAAGCACTGACCCATAAAAATGTCATACCTCCATTATTACATTTGGTCTTTATAAAGAATGACCTAATCAGGAACAGGCCATTTGATCCTACTAAATATGACTGCCAAGCGTAGTTTGCTACAATTGATGTGTATAGTATTTTACAAAAGCTAGACTTTTAAGCAAAGTACTCTAATATGATGTGCTAAAAAAGTAATATTATATATGAAAATCTTTGAAAGCCAAAATAAATAGAGTGTAAGCAATAAAATAGTCCAAATGTTAAAGTAGTCTGTAGGGTATAAGGAAACATGTGTTACTATTGACATCTTTGCTGCTGGATTTCTGAACATATAATACTTACACATGGGTAGTGGAAAAAGGGAAGGCGCAGCAGAACCCAACTGGTCCCTGCATAGACTATAATGACCCTATCTGCATAACTAAAAGTACCACTTCAGAACCGGCTCCTTAAAAAGGCCATCAGGCCTCCTAAAGGACCAGAGGATATGCCGCCACTTACTGCCTACAAGGGCAGAGGAAAGAGTGCAAGCAAAAACCCAGAATGAGATAAATAGAAATAGAAACAAGTACAAATAATGAGAAAGGAATAAGGGCTGGGAAAGAATACAACACCGACACAAAGCCAGCACTCAACTGGTGTTTGCTCCAAAGTAAATCCCTAATCTGAAAGGCTGAGTCTTCCAATAACTCGTCCACATAGAGCTACAGCAAGGAACTATAGTGAAGGGAGATCTGTTATGGTCAGGAGACCACTGCAAATGATCTTGCAAAAATCCCATAAGAGGTAGAAAATAATGCACAAGAGTAGTTGGAAGCTTAGTTGGCTGCAATCCACTAACTGCACAACACAACTAGAAGAAGTGCTGGAGCGTTCCTAACTAACCTAGACGCCTCGTCACCGCCGGAGAGCTAACTAATCTCAAAGATGGAATAAAGAATCCTGAGTTGCCTCAGAGCAGCCCAAAAAGCATAGTAAAGCCCCCAACATGTAAAAACGGTGATGTAAGGAAAAAGACAGCACACAAATGGTTAATTTAGGGTTAAGCAAAGTTAGGCCCTGCTAGCTAGAAAGAAAAAGGATAGAAAAGATTACTGGTTGCAGCCAGTGAAAACCTTGAAAAATACCAACACCTGATATTCAAAAATGCCTTAAAGATCACAAGATCTTCCTCCCACTATATCAGGAACTCTTGTGCAAATACAAACTCCTAATCAGACTGGGAATAAATCTTTCTAGGAATAAATAGTCCTCAAAAATAGTGCAGTAAGAACACTTATTCCCATGCAAGAAACAAAAAAGAATTTTCTCAAACATTGAATTAGGAATAGACTTTATAAGTTAAGCATTAATGCCCATAAGAACAATTCAACCTAAACCAAGCCCAGACTAAGAGAATAAACCCTTACAAGGAAAATTCACAGAGATTACACAATTCCCATTAATTGCAAACAATAAGACAGAAAAATGAAGGAAGAAAAAACAAAATACTTAGTAGGTATAGCTGCAGACCCTGGATGACATAGTAACAAAACTGATGCAAAGGAACAAAAAAACTGCTGTAGAAATCATTCCTAGAAAATACAAAAAATGAGCAGAAAAAAAGCAAAAACCAATCCTACATGAAAAGCAAAAAAGCCTAAAGGCAGGAGGACAAACTTCAGGACTTCTTTTTCTTGGAGCAGAACAATTATCACCGGCAAAGGTTAGACAGAAACTGTCTTCCTATATTCCCCCAGGCTGGACTTCATTGGCTTTCCTGGAACAGCAATCATCTTCCATACTTGTCTGAATGACAGATGCAAAATCAGACTCACTACCAGCACTAGCCACCAGAGGAGCCCAGAAAAACTCCCAGGAACCAAACCATCCCTGATGATATGCACAACAGAGATTATTTATATACCCACCAAGACTGTGACTTAGCAAACCAAAACTGGGCAATGGAAAGCAACTGAAGAAGATAAAGACCAGAAAGGAGAAATAAAGGTAATAGAAACCATCAACACTAAGCCCAAGTAGAAAATGACCCTAGCTGAGCAGGCAGGGGAACGAACCACAGAGCCAAAGGATTGAATCCTCAAATTAAGTCTAGACAGCTGGTTTTACATTACTATTATTTTATGTTCTTCTTGTTCATCTACTTTTCTAACTATAATAAATCAAATGTTTGATGCAAGTTATTATAAAATGGTGACAGCTTCACATGGGTTGTCGATCTTTCTTAATATATTAAAAACGAGTCATATCTGGGACAGATATATAAAAATAACTTGCATTCACTTACAGATCCTCTGCTCTTCCTCTGTACTAATGTACTAACAGTAAATCCCTAATGTCAGTAATCACATGTCTAAGAGCTTATAGGACGTTTTATCCCACCATTATTAAAATATTACACAGGTCAGTGCACTTGGACTGTTTCTTCCAAGTGAAATGACATTCCACCAATGTACTTCCAACCCAAACTACATATGCTTTGCATGTAGCAAAGAACATGGCAGAAACATATGCACAGTTTCAGCATCTAAACAAAGAAAACTTTTATTTATTCCAAATCTGTCAAATGTGTCCTGATAGAAGCAAAAAAATGAACGTCTGTTATCTGGTGGAGATGAGCAAATAACAAACAATTTTGTATTGGGCTTTCAGAAGTAAAATGACAGATATTAGCCACCCTTCCTTGAGCCAATCAGATTAATACACCTCCATGAAAGGAAAACCATAGCAAAAGCTGCTAAACTAAAATGAAAGACTTTAAATGCAGAATTTAGTTAATAGCAGTATGTCAGCACTATTATGTTGCCCTTATCAGGCCATTTACAAGACTGATCAGAAAAATAGTGTCACTGTGAGCGTTACACAGCTTTCTTAGCTTCATGGTCGAGCTCTGTTCCCTTCCCCTTGGACTGACTATACTTCTTCAGTTCCTGTGGTGGTCTACATGGTGTGTCCTGTTCCCCTTGTCTGTCAACCCCCTGGTGTCCTTGACATCACTGTTGCACGTGCCAACTTGCAAGTTCTGCCCGCTGTGCTGTTGCCTCCGGTTTGTGTTCACACTGACCTGTGGCCTAGTGATTCCACCTCACAACGTGAGACCTAACGATGATAAGGGGCAAACCCATGGTAAAAATCTGAAAAATAATTGTATATAAGATGCACTATCACAATAATACACAAAGTAATATGTACTTTTATACTTTAAAAAAAAGTGTGATGATATTTTAAAACAAGAGAAACAATTGTCAATGAAAGTTTATAAGCAATTCAAAGACACATAACAATTGTGTCAAAATATTACATAGTAATACCAAAATATAATCTAAACATAGAATCTATGGTTGGTTTCTATGGTAACTAGACACTATTGCAGCAGAACACTATTATTATTGGTACAAAAGCAACATAGGCCATATGTACTTGGATGTAAAGGAAACCAATATAATAAAAAGAATAGAGGAGGAAAATGAAAAATAATAAGGTGATGGGATTGAGAAAGATTGTAAGAAACAGGAATATAAGAAGAAGTTATCATATTGTATAGGAGGAGAAAGAATATAAGGATATTGTTAAATAGAGTATCCTAAGTTGCTGTAGTTTGTGTAGCTAAAAACTTTTTTTTTTCTTAGGAGTTTATTGGTAAAGGCTGTGGAGGAGATCAAACCAGTTGAGACTGTCGTCAGGCCAGCAATAGCGTAGTCACAGATGCACTTGGTACAAGCCAACACTGCTAGGCAAGTCCTGAAGGGCCGGGATGGTCTTCATCCATTCCCAATATGTAGGTGGGGGCTTTGACAGCTTTGACAGAGCCTTTCCTAGACTGCTGTCACAGGATAGCTGGTGTCTTGTGATGCATATAATGTCAAATGCAGGTAACAGGTGTGTGTCCAACCCAAATGATTGTGCAAAGCCTCCCTGGTACCCTGGTACATACCATACCATCCAGATAAAAAAAAACGGAGGCAGCAAACCTAAAAAGAGTACAAAAGTTGACTATTTATAAGCCCATTCTGGTGATGTTTTGGTTCTAATTTGTGAACCTTTTTCAAGCCTGAAAACATATAACAATAGATCATCTGTTATTCCAGACCTGTGGTCATGTTCTATGGTGGCTTTCTGCTTCTCTGCCATGCATCTGTGCTACAGTGATAACTGTTTATGTCACCAGGCACAGCCGTGTACACTCTGCTGATGGCACTGATGATGGAGGAGATGTCACGGTCATTGTCTATGTTCAGCATTAACATTGTGCTGCCAGAGATACTGGTGTGACTGGTACCAATGGTTTTACCAAGCCAGAATACTGGCTGTCTGCTGTCCAGCATCTTAGCTGGTAGCATCAGCTCACTGCTTTGACCTATGGTACAGTACTATAGTATTATTCAATCCAGTTCCTAAGCAATCTACCCCATTGTGTACTGTGATTAGGTTGGGAAGTACCAAACACCTTTGTTCGAAGTAATGAAAAAAGTTTTTCAATCCAGCAAAGTGCATTGATTGTCACAAAATCGCCAATGTAACTTAATTAGAATAGTAGCATGGACAACAGTAGGACATATTTGATGTGTTTTGAGTCTGACTGACTCATAAAGTTCAAAAATGATAAACTTATTGGTGCAAAAACACATAAAGACCACAAACTAGTTGAAATCACAATATTGATATATAAGCTATTTTTAATTACATAAGTTCCAACTGATTATAATGCTGTTATGATTGTGTAATCAACTTCCACCGAAAACCACTGTTAAACTACGACTGTCCCAGCCAGATACTGTACAGACTAGAGATTTGGACCCCACAGTCCCGAATGGTGCATGCATAGGCTAGAATGGCTCTAAATCCTGACTAAACAATGGAAACTCGGACTAATGCTGCATGAATGGCTGAAGAGTGCTTCACGTACCTCCTAAAGAACCAGAGGGCAGAGTAGATTGCAATTTACTTACAGAAAGGAAGGAGTTCTGAGATAGAAAGAGATCCCAGAGAGAACAAAAATAAACCACATAACACAAAGTGAAAGTGTACGTACTGAGAATCCCACCTACTTCCTAACTGCAAACAACAAATAGGTGAAGAATAAAAAACACACAACAATAACCCCACCTGGGCTTTCCCTGACTGGCATAAACAATGGCAGTATAGCTAAACAGCCATATTAGAATATCACCAACAGGAAACACCAGCAGAGTGAAGAATATATATATATATATATATATATATATATATATATATATATATATATATATATATATATATATATATATATATATACTATAGCTGCAGCCAAAAGGTGACTGGACAGACAAAAAGATAAGTAAGAACACCTGTTAACTTAAAAGACTAAAGCAAGGATAACAGATTATACCTACAGAAAATGTGTATGTGCTGTGGTTCAGTGGACAGATAAGTCAACCCCAAAGCACAAGGGCATGTGTTTGAACCCTGATGCATGAAAAATGCTTTACACTTCTAATATTTTCCTCTCTCTTGCTAATTATTACTATTTCCTATATACTTTTCCGCTAACCTATAAATACATTGCAAATACTACAGTCTTCTATCTCTATTTTTTAATCCCACTGGTTTCTTTATATCCCAGGGCTTTTCCTACATCATAATGGCCTTCTGCAACATTGGAATCGATTTACATTAGTAACTAACCTCCACATCTAAGTTTAGATTGTCTTTGCTATTATTTTGTAACATTTTGTGGCAGTTTTACGTGATGTTTTATGGTTTAAGATAAACTTTTATTAATGATTATTTACTTACTTTGCATTATTGTATTCTTTTTATGAAGAAAGTACTTATACATTGATTATACTCCACCCTGTGTATTTTTATAAACTTTTTCATTTATGAAATAAAATGGCCAGTACAAATAGGGTGCGGCTCCCTTCTCAGTGAGCAGGGCATTTCATTTCATCTAGTGCCTCCCATGGCTGTGTGTCCAGTTGGGACCCAGCCACTCTTTGCGATTAATGTCTGTTGACACATGATGAGGTTTTAATATTAGAGAGTGTAGGTACTGTCTTGACTTAGTACACCTTGTTGTGGTGGGATGGCTTTACGCTTTTTTGATCAAAAATAGTGTTTACTAAGAACGCTATGTTTATTTATACACATTATGCTTTTATTTAGTTACAGCAGGGTATTTTTTCATATTATTTTCTTCTTTTTTATGTCTTATGGCCAGTGTGAACATGAGCTTGCAAGTTACATGTACATCAACTCATACTCTGACTCACTTTTTTGTTTTTTTTCAACAAAAGCTTTTGTATAGTGATGGGCGGACTCGCAGGTAACCAGGATCGGAGGGTTTATACCAGCCCGGAATTGGTCTATCAGGGCTAAAAACTGGTGCTTAGTAGGGATAGGGGGATTGGAGCAAGCGCGTGATACTTACTGGTTCCACTATCAGCCTGCCTATATAATTATATTAGTCTAGTCATCATGAGGAACATAAGCTAAACTATAGAAGATATAACTCAGATAAGCCCCACATAGGTAGAGGTGATGAAGATTACCTCTCCAGGATTACATCTGTAATAATGAAAGGAAGATAAGGGAGGGGGAAAGCAAAATAGCTTACAAGATAAAGTAGCCTGCCGTCACCAGGGTGTCACATGGAGTAGATCCCACACATATCGCTATCTAGAGACAGCTTTGTCAAGAAAACTTATCTCTTGCACATTACTTTATCTATGTGCTTTATGCATTAAATCACACCTTGTTTAGGCTATTTTTGGCTTACAGGGGGTTACAATTTTTTTTTTCATGGTGTATTTTGTATTCCTATATTGATCAGCTTTACATACTCATTCAGACAGTCTCATATTGGGTTCCATTCAGGCCTCTTTCACACGTCCATGAAAAACCACGCACGTTTTTCACGGACGTGTCAGAGGTGCGTTTTGCCCTCCATGAGCCGTGTTTATGGCACACGTGTGTTCTCTGTGATAACACACGGAGAACGGGAACTTCCTGCTCACCTGTCCCTGGCGTCGCTGTCCATGGTGCTGATCTTCGGTCTCCGGTCCTGCCGACTCCCCGCTGCTGCTGCTTCCGGCCACAGTGAAGTGAATATTCAATGAGCATAATGAGCGGCGGTCGGAAGCAAGTGACAGCAGCGGCAGAGACAGCAGGGCTGGAGAAGGTGAGTAAAGGTTTTTTTTTTCTCAAACACGTGTGTTTTCTCCGGCGCATGTCACACGAAAATCCTCCGTGTGGTCCGTTTGCGTTCCGTGTGACATCCGTGATGCCGGAGAAAAACGGACATGTTGACGTGTGAAGCACAAGGTCACACATATAGTCCACACGTACACATGGTCTATGGCAGAACATGCACATGAGCACAGACCCATTGATTTTAATGGGTCTACGTGTGCCCGTGTCTCTGGTACGTGAGGAAACGGACCAAACACGTACCGTAGACACGGACATGCGAAAGAGGCCTCAAACTGTTTGCAGACTATTTTCATTTATATGCTGCGGATTAGATTATAATTTGTTTAGCCTGACATTGTGTCATTCAGCTTCACCAGGGCCTGTCAGTTTGTGTTTTGTTTTTAACCTTTTAATATTGTATGTCCCTGCATGATTTTCCATAAAGTATCAATTTTTATACAAATATTTTGTGGTGTGCACATCATATAGTATATGCATGGTCCTTTTCTCCTTTTTTGCAATCCATTGTCTCCATGCATGATGGAGCACCCTAAATTTATAATTTAATCTGATAGGCTGTGCACTCCTCCCTCCACACAACATACCGGTTCCTGTGAGGCTGTAACTGCTTCTGGGCCACTCATTCTACTTTTGGGGCTGCTCATTATTGCTCGTCCATATGCACTGCTTTCCCCGCAGTCCTGGTGTCTGTAATTGGTTGCAGTCTGACACGCCACCAGCCTGTGTGACAGCATGTTGCACTGCTTGCGATCAGAGATCATGTCTATGGGTATATGTCGTGGAATGGTGTAAAAATAAATAAAAAAAAATTGGTGTAGGGGCCCCAATTTATTATTTGTTTCTTTAGTATTACACCACGATAGGGACATGTAGACACGGTCTGTGACTGGTTGCAGTCTGACGCTGTCACACATGTTTGGGGAGCATCTGACTGCAACCAATCACAGATGACAGAACTGCCAGTGGGTGGGGGAAGCAGTGCATATGGGTGAGTGGTAACAAGCAGCTCTGGAAGTAGAATGAGCGGCCCGGAAGCAGTTACAGCTGCGCCAGAGACTAGATAAGTATAACGCGCATACTTCATTCTTAATTTCTTTATTTTTTTATTTCCTGAGTTACCGGATCTGGATGATTACTGGGCGTTCTCTGATAACTTGATAACTCCGGGCTCAGGTCCGGCACTTGGATACATTTGAAACCACACGGATCCGGACTTTTACAATCACTACTTTTATACAAGGTATTAAAAAAAGTTATTAAGCGTATTTAACACTTTTTCCCTTGTAATTTTATTATTACATAACTTAATTTATTGACATGTTTGGCTTAATTAAATTTGCCTGTGTGGAATAGATGGATTGTTATCGACATCTATTGATAAATTCATGTCAATAGCACCTTTAGAGATATATTTACTTAGAAAATTGTTGATGTTTTCAATACTTATTTCACATGCAGTCTAATTTTCGCAGCTTGGTTTGACTCTTGACTTAGTGATGTCATATTATTTATAGTATTATTTTGTTTTTATTTTGTATTTTTGACTGAAAAATCACTCATTAGCATCTTACTTTACAGATAAAGATGTTTGTACTTTTTCAAATGCTTGACAGCAGGTTACAGGTGATCCCTATGTGGATGTGGCTTATACACACTGATGTTCTGTTAAGCTTGACTAAAGTTGCTATATATTAATGCTATCACTTTGCATATCTCTTGTTAAAACATACAAACTTCAAAGAGCTGTAGCTTGACACTATCTATAATTCAGAGCAGTGAGCCACTCTCACATAATTGGCACAACTATATGTTACTTGGTCAACCATTAAAGGGTTAGTCTCAGCTCTTCCTTTCATGGCCTAGACTGGAATATCTGCTTCTAGGCCACCAGAAGCCATATGAAACTTTGCCACACTATTTCCATAACTTCAATAGAAATTATTTGAAGTTTTACAAACAGTTACTCCAATAATATAGCTCACATTATTGCGCTGTTTCTGCACTTGGCTGTTTTCACTACCCCACTGCTTGTGGCTGAGCCCTAGAAGCAGATATTTCCCACTCCGCTATTAAAGGCAGAGATGGGAATAACCCTTCAATATAAAGTAGTGCTGTGGAGTAGTAATTTTCCCTGAAAAAATCCCCCACATTGGAAATGAACAGATGTTTACAGCTTTAGTTACTATCAAGGGGCTGAGCTACAGGAAAAATAGAATTGTCTTAAGTATGAAATCATTGTGAATACATTTCTTGACATTATCAATCACAAAACCATCCTCTTCCTTTAGAACCTCAGCTGACACGACTATGCTATGTTTATTATTACTTTTTTAACACTGGTTGACAATTTTTATTTTCTTTCACAAAAACAAAATTAACTGGACTTAAATATATTTTTCTTGCTGAATTTGAATATGCTTTCTGATTTTTTCCATTAAGCGGGATTTTTTTTGTGACACACATATTTTTGAAAATATTTTAAAAATAATGCTTTTTTCAATAATATATGAAATTTAGCTTCCATATAACATTTTCATGATGATTTATGGGACTATTTTGGTTCCGGGATGTGTCTCTACATAATCCAGCAGTGGTCAGCCAACACTAATTGCCTTGGTTCCTCTGTTCCATCATAGAAATCTGCTGATGAAACTGCTCCTCATGCTGGTCCCTGACAGCACCAATATTTTCTGTGAAGACGTCCAGGTGGAAGTCCAAGAAATTAAGTTTTGAGGACATGTTGCATTCCATAGCTTGGTCTGATTTCACAAGCTCACTCACTATAGCACCATAGTTTTCTGCTTTATGATTTCCAAGAAAAGAAAAGACAGCCAGGCTGCTTTTTGCAATGAATTTAAGAGTTCCTGAAAGTGTTCATCGTCCATCACCAATCTTATTTGTGGCCCAATAAAAATGCCTTCCTTCAGTTTTGCCTCACTATCTTTGGGAAATTTAAGTTTTAAATGTATAAATGCTGCAGAATTTTTACCAAGAGCTTTTATGAATTGTTTCCTCCATCCTTGTTGCATATGCAGTGGAGGTAAAAATACTTTTTTAGGATTCACTAAAATTATATTTGACACATGTTTTTGTCTCTGAACAAGAGCTTCATGCTTAGGCCATTATTTTTGAGTATAGGGAGGCTTCCAATCCCAGGTATCCCATTCCTACAGGAAAGAGCAGAGTTTAGTGTACCCAAGTTGCATGACTTAGGAAAGTCTGACTGATGGCTTCACTGTAATGACCCTTCCCAAAACCAACACTTACCCCCTCTTAATCAAAAATAAGACACGACTGCGTGACATTGGATGTAAAAGGCCACAGCAGCCCTGTTTATTAACACCAAAATAAGCAATGACATTTTATTCATAAACGTAGTAATATTCCATAAACATAAACACCAGCAAAGGAGGGGGGGTAAATGAAGAGTCCATTGTATATGATTGCAACACCAGCTCCACCACGTGCCCTCAGCCGCACCACACCAGCTCGAGGACACCCAGCCGAGTGTGGCCCAACCAATGCCCTGCTGGGACCCAGCCCAGCAGGGACCCACGTTAACATGCCCCGCCATGACCCAGCACAGCAGGGTCCCATGTTAACATGTCCCGCTGCGACCCAGCACAGCAAGGACCCACCTTAACCAAGTATACCATTGCACCACCAGGGGTAACCCGCTCCTGCACTGGGTTCACCCCCCGCTCTTTGTGCAATCCACCGCCTTCAAATACCCCCCTTCTTTCCGCCGACTGCTGCGACAAGGTCAATCCTCTTCTTCTCTTCTCCATGTTGACTCCAGAAGATCCCAAAATTAGGGCGGGAGGGCGGGACGATTCTGGACGTCTGCCAGGTAAGGAAATGACTGCCCCCTTCCTACAGATCTACCCTATATGTCCATCCCCCCATTGACCACTCCCTGCCCACTCACATGGCCCCATAGCCACCAAAGCTCCACCCCACACCTTCCCGCGCAAAAGCACAACACATTAACCCTTCACTAACCCTCGGGCCTAGCATCCCTCCTCAGTCATGTGCGCCCTTACTGTAGCCCCTTTGGGGCAGGCGTCCGGGCTTGTCTTGACTTAGGAAAGTCTGACTGATGGCTTCACTGTAATGACCCTTCCCAAAACCAACACTTACCCCCTCTTAATATAAAATAAGACACGACTGCGTGACATTGGATGTAAAAGGCCACAGCAGCCCCGTTTATTAACACCAAAATAAGCAATAACATTTTATTCATAAACGTAGTAATATTCCATAAACATAAACACCAGCAAAGGAGGCGGGGTAAATGAAGAGTCCATTGTATATTGCAACACCAGCTCCACCACGTGCCCTCAGCCGCACCACACCGGCTCGAGGACACCCAGCCGAGTGTTTCCCAACCAATGCCCTGCTGGGACCCAGCCCAGCAGGGACCCACGTTAACATGCCCCACCGTGACCCAGCACAGCAGGGTCCCATGTTAACATGTCCCGCTGCGACCCAGCACAGCAAAGACCCACCTTAACCTTGTATACCATTGCACCACCAGGGGTAACCCGCTCCTGCACTGGGTTAACCCCCCGCTCTTTGTGAAATCCACCGACTTCAAATACCCCCTCATTTCCGCCACCGCGAGCATGTATGACACCTTGTACGTGTGAGTCCCACCACCAAAAAACCCCGACCCGAGTCGGCTCTGCGACTCGGATAACCAATGCTTCCGTACCAAACCAATCGAGCAATACTGACCCCCATTAGACCTCACAATGTCAACCTGCACCAGACCACCAGTACAAGATCAACCACACTCAAGACCTGCGACTAGCCGACCACGCCGTCCGATCCGATACACCGCCTGCGCAACCAGTCCCCAATGAGCCACCTGAGCCGCCGCCCCACCCCATGGAATAGGGGGTAACTCTGCCTCGTTGGGACCGCAACATTGCAGGCGCCTCCGAAAATTGCACCTCAACTGATAGTGAAGCAAAACAACCATAAAGCCGTAAACAAAAGAACCTACACTGGTTCCCCAACCTCCGACAAATTCCTGGCAACTTGCCCGGTAAAACCCATTATGCAGGCATTCCACACAGGACAACAACACGAGCACAGCTCCGAGGCAGGAAGAAACGGACCAAGGCAATCAGGCCCGATATCACGGATCAAGCCCCTTGATGCCCCAGCGACCAAGTCTCCCCCACCCACGCGCAGTACCAAAACGCTTTTGGTCCCGTCAACCCTGTGTAAAAACCCCTATCGTGAAATATCCACCCAGTTCAATAGTAAAACCAATCCACCCCAGAATCACAATGACCCAGAAACGAAGACCACCAAGCTGATCACCGGCCTGAAGAAAAGACCCAAACTAAGGACTCATGAGCCAAAACCCCCCTGACCAATACGGTCCCAACACAAGTACACCCTTCTGACCGCCACACACTGCTCAATGCCCCTAAAAAGGCGGGAACCCACCCGAGCAGCTTGACATGATGAATTGTGTGCATCAACCATGCACTGCGACCCCGAATCACAACACTACTGTTGCCACCCTCCTACCAAAATGAGATGTGCTCCGCACCCATTCCCTGCTGAACTGCAGACTCGACACTACTCACAAAATGAGTCTAGGAAAACTCAGACACGGTCATACGGGACCACGGACAACATACACCCAGAAATCTGTCAAAGCGTAGGTGCCCAGAGCATGTCCACCACTTTGCCTTAAAGTCCCGCAAAACACCCCCCGAACGGGGTACGGCTCCAGACGGTTACCAGGTCCTTCAGATCATTAAGTGGCGATGCACACCACATTAGCGTCCCCTGCCCTTGCATGACACCAACCCGACATGCAGGAAGTTAATGTTCTATTTGCAACCTGCTCACACGCTACGTCCAGTACACCTCTCCAGCCGCTGTGCCGCGCAACAATCATGTCACCGTAATACCAGCCAGTCCTGGCAAATGCACATGGCCGAATGAACCACATGGCCATGTAGTTCCGGAGGAGCTACACCACCACGGGAGACCAGTCTCACTGCCATCGGAACAACATGTCCTGCCTCATGCTTGATACAGGATTCCCGACAAATGGAACAACACCCGCCCTCAGCACCGGCCAGCTGGATAAACAAACAATTCGCCAACCAAAGACCTACGATACAGCAAATCAATTCTGGTTTAACCAACTCAACGGTTACCACTGCCTTGCGCCAACACACAACCCAGCCCCACCCCCCATGTCCGGGGGCACCAGAAAAGAAAACTTCACCAGAAAACCGTCTGAGGCGAGCTGTATACCCATAAGTAGAGCAGGGCCAGCTGCACATGGACAAAACCTCCAAGCCCGCCATAAAAGAGAACCACCTTCTCTTTAGAATAAAATCCTACGTAGCTTCTATCAACGGCTATAACGAATACCACCCGATACGGTCTGCCATCAATGCAACCGGCAACCCTAAGGAACCGCAGTAAGATCCCACCAATCCATGCTGATAAAATCTGTTAACGCTGCCCCTGCGCAGCCACGGCCAGCATACTGCCGTAAATCCCCTATAACTGCAGATCATGCAAAAGCCCCATGCGGCACGTAGGCCCACGTATTAAATAAAACCGCCTCAACCCCCAAGGCAGCAGAATGATATACCCTGAACCTTAGAACGGCCCGCGACCCGGCACGATAGACACGGGAACCCAATAATGACCCGCAGCCTGACTTAGACATCAGGTCCCAGACGAATCAGAACCATTGACTTATCAAAACACATGCTAACCGCAAACACACCCTGGGTATGAAGAAAACCTCAGTAGTCCCAGGTTAGCCCCTGAACAGAAAATGAGCACTCAACCATCCCTAACACAGGATAGTCCCCGACTACCAGACAGAATTCAACCACGGACTTCAACACCAGACGATGAGCAACCATAAAACCTCAGCTCCACACAATATATATGTACCCCCAGAGACTTGTGACAAACACTGAAAACCCAAGTACAGGAAAAAAGGCAACAAACTCCGCCTCTGAACAGGGATTATCACGCCATTTTTTTAAATTTTTTTTTCTTACATCAAAACCGCCCATACTTTCTATTAATAAACTGCTGCCCTGGAAACCAAATCCGGTAAACGGATGATTCCAGGACCCCCGGGGAGGTGCCATCCACCGTTGCAAGCAAGGACGGGTCCCCAAGAGATCTGCCGTCCCAAGCATCGCGACCTCTTCCAAACGGCTGACCGCAACAAACCATACCACCCGTCAGTGAACATGAAACCCTTAGTGCACACACAAAATCTATTGGAGAACCGAACCTGGACCGAGGCATATCAAATATAACACCCTAGTGAAAACGCAACCACCGCCCCCACATTTCTAACCAGCAATAGCACACACCCACTGCAACGCTAACGATTAAGCCGCCAAGTGCACCACCCCACACGGCCCACCATGTCAGCGACTGCCACTGAACCCTATCAAGTACTATGGAGCAGCAATAATCCCCCAGCCAAAAAACCCCCATGACTATTACCAGAAACCATGAGACTGCCATGGACATGGCTATCTACCACCGCTTTGCCAATATCTGTATCACCACCTGAGGCATGACTATCCACCACCGCCTTGCCAATATCCATATCACCACCTGAATCAGTCCCAAACCGCCGTGAAATCACCACCATTCATATCCAATCCCCCAGATAATGCAAGCACAAGTACACCCACCAAGTAAAATGATGTCGTCACCCAGAAAATATACCCACTATCATGAAAACACTCTAGCATGAAAAAAGCCCACCACTCATGAAATGCACAGAACGGCCACCCGGACTACAAAGCAACCACTCCCTCTCAAAATTGAACGCTGGCCACATAGACCTCCTGACAAGCCGCGCGCCGTTCCGAAACCCACTGACAAACACTATCACCCAAATGCACCCGAAACCCTACATATCAACACCCTTACCACCCCCCAGAATTCAAGCATTAATAAAAGGTATAAGTGAGCCTTATCTTACTAGGCTGACTCCATGGAATCCCATGAAACAGCCGTCACGTGTCCTCCGCGTCGAGCACTGTCATCTTCTCCACAGGTAGATGTAAAATGCAGCCCTCCTGGGCTGCACCGAAAGCGCCCGGGCTAACTGTCCATCCGGGGACGCTTGGCGCAAATCACCGGCTCAGAGCCACGACTGGGGGAGGTGCGCTCCAGCCTCTCAGCCACCTGCGGGAATCCGTAGCTAGAGTCGGATCTGTTACAATGACCCTGCGCAATTGTGCAGGCCGCCGCACCTATATCTTGCACCAGATGCCGGGGGCCGTGATGGCAACGCCAGACCGCGAGACCGCGCCGTAGCCCGTGTCACACCAAACCCCCGCGCCGTAGCCCGCCTGCCATGTTGCCTCCTCATTTGCTGCCACCTGACTGCTGGCCGGGCCCTACACAGATGCGCAGGCCGCACTTTCCTCAATATCGTGTGACCTCAACGCCGGGGGGACCTCAGTGCAACGCCGGACCCCATGACCGCGCCGTGGGCCATGGGGCCGCGCCGCCCCTGTCACTGTGGTGACCCCCGCGCTGCAATCGGAATATCGGGTAGGAGCAAGGCTGTCACTTACCCCCACCCGCACCGCTGAACGACTCCCGCTGTGTACTCCAAGGATGCTGGCCAGGCCTTGCCCGTATGTGCAGGCTGCACTTCCCAGATGCTGCCGGTCACATGATCACATAACCGAGCCGTGTGACCATGATCCGGGCCGTCTCCATCCTGTCCTCGCCACCGCCACTGGAGCCCTATGCTCCTGCATAGGCATTGCCCGCACTGTTGGAGGCTGCCGTTAATCTCCTCGGCCGCAGCAGCGTTCAGCGCAGACACATCCGACCCATGTGACCGCGACGCCGGCCCCTGTGACCGCGGCGCCGGTCCCCATGACCGCAACGCCGGCCCCATGACCGCGACGCCGCCCACGTGACCGCGACACCGGCCCACGTGACCGCGACGCCGCCCTCGTGACCGCGATGCCGGCCCACGTGACCGCAACGTCGGGCAAGGTGAGCGCGCCGTGTCGGGCAAGGTGAGCGCGCTGGGTCAGAGGGCATGTGACTGCGGCGCCAGACCAAGCTCCGGGTCACGCGGCCGCGCCGCCCATGCCACCATGCTGAACCCGCACGCCGCAGCCGTACGTGTGAGGAGGCAAGAGCCTCGACTCACCATCTGAACGCCAAACCGACCGCAGAGTCCCTTCCACTTCTGCGACGCTGTCCTAGATTCCTCCACCGACGCCAAAGGGGGCTGCTGGGCTCCGACTCCTGGATTACATCGGAACTCCGCCACATCAGCCACCCGGTCAGCCTTCATCCAGCGCTGCAGCGTCTCCTGGAGCAGGCGCTCTCCACACCTCACCGCCGACCTCCCCGGGACAAGGGCCTTCTCCTCGGATCATCTTGCATTCCCCGACAATTCTGGACATTTGCCAGGTAAGGAAATGACTGCCCCCTTCCTACAGATATACCCTATATATCCATCCCCCCACTGACCACTCCCTGCACCCTCACATAGCCCCATAGCCCCCCAAAGCTCCATCCCACACCTTCCCGCGCAAAAACACAACACATTAACCCTTCACTAACCCTCGGGCCTAGCATCCCTCCTCAGTCATGTGCGCCCTTACTGTAGCCCCTTTGGGGCAGGCGTCCGAGCTAGTCTATCTCAGCAGTAAAGCATCTCCTTCAAATCTCCACAGATATTCCAATTATAGTTTACATACCGATATTTTTCTAACAGAAGTTTCATATTTCCTTATGTCTCTTTCATATCAGCAGAATTCCCAACAGGTATGATAGGAGGTTATTACCTTATGCAATTTAACGGCCTTCATACTAACTTTTGATGAGTTTATGAACAATCACCACTCATCTGCCCAATGTTATTGTCCATGGGACTCCAGAGTAAAACAAACATTCATACAAATAAACTAAGCCTTTTTCTTTAGAGAAATAATTTTTGAAATCACTCTCTCAGATACAATACCTGCACATTCTCTGTTTTGTGGAGTAGATTCCAACCTATGAGCCTGGAATGTAGAAGCTTTAATTGTTGTTTAGACAAGTCTAAGGGTATGTGCGCACGTTGCTTTTTACCTGCTTTTTTGCTGCTTTTTCTTCTGCGCTGTTTAATGCCAAAATGGATGTGTTCTTCTATTCAAGCAAAGTCTATGGGAATTTGGGTTTCTTGTTCACACTATGTTGTTCAAAATGCTGCCTTTTTGTGGCAGAACTTTGGTCAAAAACTCAGCTTTGCAGTGCAAAACCCAAATGGCAAAAACAATTGACATGTTGCTTCTTTGAAAAGCTGAGTTTTTGACCAAAGTTCTGCCTCAAAAAGGCAGCATTTTGAACAACATAGTGTGAACAAGAAACCCAAATTCCCATAGACTTTGCTTGAATAGAAGAACACATCCGTTTTGGCATTAAACAGCGCAGAAGAAAAAGCAGCAAAAAAGCAGGTAAAAAGCAGGTAAAAAGCAACGTGCGCACATACCCTAAATCACGGGTAAGGTTATTCAGATCTTCTTGATATGAGAAGCGAGGCTCTGATGAATAACTTGCTTCAAAACTGGTATCACTTTTAACATTGCTGTATGCTTCCTCTTCAGTGTAAGGTCAGACTCAGATCAGTCACTGTCTGGACACTTGAGAACAGGAAGCTCCTCACTATGTAACAAATCTTTCACACGTCCGTGAAAAACCACACGTTTTGCACAGACGTGTAAAAGGTGCGTATGGCCCTCTGTGTGCTGTGATTTTGGCACATGAGTGTTCTCCATGTGCTATCTGTAATAACATACGGAGAGCAGGAACTTTCTGCTCACCTGTCCCAGTCGTTTCTGTCCATGGTGTTAATGTCTTCCGCTCTGCGGTCTCCGGCCCTGCTGACCCCGCTGCTGCTACTTCTGATTCCTCAATTCAGTGAATATGCAATGAGCATAATGAGCGGGGGTCAAAAGCAAGTGACAGCAGCGGCAGAGACAGCAGTGCTGGAGAGGGTGAGTGTAGAAATTTATTTTATTTCACAGAAACGTGGTTTTCTTTGGTACGTGTCACATTGATGTCACACGAAACACAACCGTGCAGTCCGTGTGACACCCATGCTGTCAGAGAAAAACAGACATGTCTATGTGTGGAACACAAAGACACACATATGCTCCACACGGACACACAGTCCATGTGAAAACGCTCACGTGTGTGCAGATTTATTGATTTTAATGGGTCTATGTGTGTCAGTGTCTCTGGTACGTGTTAAAACAGGATGTGTGAAGGGGGCCTAAGAGAGGCCTGATTGCAGATAGCAAATTGGGGTAATTAACTGTATATTTTGTTTTAGATGTAATTACTTTAACCCCTTAAAGACTGGGCTATTTTTCATTTCTACACTTTAGTCTTTCCTCCTTTTATTCTAAGAGCCATATCTCTTTTATTTTTCCTTTGATGTAGCTTGTGAAGGCTTGTTTTTTGCAAGCTGAGTTATGCTTTTGAATGATACCATCCATTTTATCACATGATTTAATGGTAAGTGGGGAAAAAAAATACCAAGTGAAATTCTTCAATTTTTTATTTATTTTACCATAAAACTGACCCAGCAGTATGATTCTCAAGGTCAATAGAGTTAATTAAATGTCAAGTATGTTCAGTTATTGTTTTATTTAATGGATGAAAAAAGTTCAGAAATTTTGAAAAAAATAATCTTGCTAGTGTCTGGATTTTCTGAGAAATGCAACATTTTCAATTTTTGATATATGGACTTGTGTAAAGATTTGTTTGTTTTGCACCAAGCTGATGTTTTTCTTGATAATATTTTGCGGTAGATACAATGTTTTCATCACCTGTTATTACATTTTTTTATGTTGTTGTAGCAGCCGAAAAACTGCAATTCTGACATTTTTTTTCTCATTACGCTGTTACCAATCAGATTAATTTATATTTTGATATATCAGACATGTATAAATGCAGCAATATATATAAAATGTATATTTTTCTTTTATTTCTTAATATTTTCTCCTACTTTGGCACTCTGCCGGTATTGACAGGCAAAGAGTTATAACAGTGACAGGTGCCCTCATCTGACCCCATGCTGTCATGGAAACACAGTGACGCACCGTGACCTCATCAAGGGGCTGCCAACGGCAGCAGGGAATGGTGCGGTCCACGCCGGTGCTGGATGTCCGAGTTTGACAGTGTAATCTAAGGGGTTAAAAGGCATGGGTGGAGCTCCAATCAACCCATGTCTTTTAGCCATACATGTCTGCTGATCAGATCAGCAGACATGTGTGGGGATTACCATGGGCACACTGCAGGAGCCCGTGGAAACCTGGGGGGAGGTAACCTAGGACATACATATATGTCCTAGGTCGTGAAGGGGTTAATATAACCGAAGATCTTATTGCTCTGATCACATACTGATTAGATAACTAAATAATTTCATAAAATCATCTGAATATACTCCACTCAGGATATTTCTTCATACTTTATCTACAGAAATATAAATATCATCAATTCCCTGCAACTGATAAAGAATTTGCAGTCATCATTGGAGCGAATCTCCTACCTCTTCTGTCATAATTTAGGTTTGATACAGTAGACAGTAGAAAGTTCTTTAGCTGAACATGTACCCCCTAAATGCAGAATGACCTGTCACATGCTGCACATGTTTTCTCCGGTGGTGCTTTAGGTATGCCAAATGTCTGTAAAGAATATCTCAAGTCAGAAGACTTCATCTATTATAAGTTTATTCTTAATACACAAAACTCTGCCCTATATCTTGCTAAACTTTACCACCCTCCTCACTTCATATTCCAACGTTCCATAACAAATGTTTGTCACTTTCACTACTTGTCATAAAGTGCAGGCTCTTATCACCAACCTCAGCACTGATTATTTGGCCACTTCAAAGAAAAATTTTACCACCTCCAACAAGAAATTTTATCCTGAGCCCTTAATAGCATGTATCCTATTCCCTCCTATATTTTAACAATATCATTAGTTTTTGAAATGGTCATTAAAGCAGATAATACCAAACTCATTTCTTCTTGCACTACTACTACCTGTAGCAGTGACCCTATTTCCTTTGACCTCCTCAGCTCTCTCTCTCTCTCCAGCTAGAATTTACCCTTTCTCCTTTGTCTGGTTTATTTCCCTCCATCTTTAAGCATGACATGAAAATCCCTTTGTAAAAAAAAAACGTCCCTCAACCAGAAATGCTTTTCAATTACAGACCTTTTGTTAACATCTCCTTCATCTCTACACTCCATGGAACACTGATTTACAATGTTTTCTGCTTCTTGCAGTCTACAAAATTTGCCCTTACTAAAGTCTCTAACAAGCTACTTATAACAAAATCTATTGGTTACTGATTCCTTCTGATTCTCCTGGGTCTCTCTACAGCAATTCATACTATGGATCACCTGTTTCTCAATATTCTTCACGCTATTGGTTTCAAAGATCATGCACGCTTTTGGTTCTCCTTTTTACCTTTTTAGTTGCTTCCTCAACATTTGCTGGCTCTTCTTCCTCTCCTCTTCTCTTAACTGTTGGGTTTCATCAGGGTTCATTTTTTGGTCCCTCTCCTGTTAGTTAAACCATCAGCAGATTTGGTTTCCAGAACCATCTCTATGCTGATGACTCCCAATTACACACATCTTCTCTTGACGTCACCTCATATTACTACAAAATACAAGTAATTGTCTGCTGTCTTTAACATTATATCTTCTATCTATTTAAAACTAAATCTGTCCAAATGTGAACTTCTTGTGCTTCCTCTACTAACCAACCTAAATTTGATATTGTCATTTCCATGTGTGGTTGTACCATAACTTCCTTGTAGTTTATCCACTGTCTGAGTAATTTTTGACTCAGATTTTTCCTTCACTCACTATAGCCAATAATTCTTCACTTATGTCACCTATATCTCAAAAAGATTTTGAGAATCTGCCTTTTTCTTACAACTGACACAGCTAAAATGCTTACTGTTGCTATTAATTATTCAAGCTTGGACAACTGCAGCAACTCTCTATTAATCGATCTACCTCTTACTAAACTCTCGCTTTTCCACTATACAGTCATATGAAAAAGTTTGGGCACCCCTATTAATGTTAACCTTTCTTTATAACAATTTGGGTTTTTGCAACAGCTATTTCAGTTTCATATATCTAATAACTGATAGACTGAGTAATATTTCTGGATTGAAATGAGGTTTATTGTACTAACAGAAAATGTGCAATCCGCATTTAAACAAAATTTGACCGGTGCAAAAGTATGGGCTGTTGCAAAAACCCAAATTGTTATAAAGAAAAAAGGTTAACATTAATAGGGGTGCCCAAACTTTTTCATATGACTGTATTCTGAATGTAGCAGCCACAGTCACCTTTCTGTCCGGATGCTACACCGATACCTCCACCCTGTGCCAGTCATCATTATATTGGTTGTCCATTCACTACGAAGTTCAATATAAACTGACTTTTACCCACAAAGCTCTCTTCTGTTCTTCAGGGCCCTACATCTCCTTTGTCATTTTTGGCAATCACCAAAACTGTGCTTTATGCACTGCTACTAATCTAAGCTCAACATCCTCCATAATTCAAACCTCATACTTCTATGGCTAACATTTCTCTCTTGCTGCCCCAGTTCTCTGGAATGATTATTAGTACAATTCTGGTAATTCCCAGTATCTACAGTTTTACGTGTGCTCTAAAAATGAATTTCTTTAGATTAGTTTAGCACCTCACCTCGCTAATCTAGTTATTCCCTTTTTTCCATTCCTAACTTTTCTTCACAATTCGGTCCCTTCTATCATTTGTTCCCACACCCTTCATGCTCTAAATAGTACTTTGTATTTGTACTTATACAGATACTAGCTAATGACATGCATAGTTATTTGATTACCCCTATTTATTTAGATATTACTCGTATATTCATGGCTAGACCATACATGACAAGCACTTCTTAACTTTTGTGCCCCCCTTATTTACTCATTGATTGTAAGTTTGCAAGCAGGGCCCTCTCTCCTCTTGTTTGAATTGTTGATCAATGTATTGCTGTGTAATGTCTTATACAGTTTGTTCATATCTTATCTAATTTGTTGTGGAATATTTTGGTGCTGCAGTAATATAATTAACAACATTATTGAATTCTCTAAATATGGCAAATTCAAACAATTTGTGATTTGATTTGTGCAAATAAAAAAAAATCCCCACCATTAATTTATACAATGTAGAAGATTACATTAGACAAATAAGGTTCAAAAGACCATTGGTACAGCTGGGCTGACTTTCTTTCACATAATACCTTGAAATTATCAAATTTTATGGTGTAATACAGTCAATCAGGACAGATAACGATAGCCTGTATAAAAGCAAAAGCGGCTAATGCAGCACTCATGTTGGGGTAAATCTGGTTCTTGAGATGACAAATACTATGGTACAACTGCAACAATGAAAAAGATTAGTGTAGTGGTTACTGAAATATACAGAAATTCATGTTGATAGGGGCAGACAGACATAGGAGCAGAACTAGCCATAGCACTGCTAATGTTTCATCACACAGTCATCCATTGTAGCTTGCAGCTGCTGCATTTCAGTTACACATTTTTTTTACTTTGCATGCACAAGCAAGCATCAAGGCAACGCAATATTTCTTAAAGAGAAAAAGAACAAACTAAGCTCAGTGTCTGTTAGAGAATATGCATTTCACAATCTTCTGTGCTGAGTTTTTGCATTTCTTATTATTAGAAATAAAAGAATTGGCGCAGCACTACTAAATGAAGCAGGCTTGAAGTATGTTGTAGTGTATAATTGTGTCTTCCACTATTTAAATTGTGTCAGCTTTATCAAAGCCACACGTGGTACTCAACAGATTATTACAAAGAGTATGAAATGAGAAAAACTGCAGCACTAAAATACCAAACTTTATATAAATGATCCTGGCATTTAACTGTGACTGTCTAGTAGTGATGAGCGAGCAGACTTGCCACTGCTCGTTACCCGAAAGAGCATCAGGGTGCTCGAGCACACTTGTTACTCGGACGAGTTTAGCATGTGCTTGAGTGTCATGCTCAAGTCTTTGCCCCTCATGTTTTGCAGCTATTTGAATAAATACTCCCCCAAACTTTCCCTTGTTCACCAATTTATTATCTATAAAGTTCCCACAAAGCTCCTTCATCACACTTCATGATCCATGAAGATGGCTGTGAATAGCAGTAAAGTACAGCTATTCACCGGTTCTGGGTAGTGACAACAACTTTCATCAGAGCCTCTGGCTCAATGCTGAGCTCAATGAGACTCGGCACCGGTGAATAGCTGTATTTTACTGCTCTTCATAGTCATCGGAGCTGCATTTTTGGATCGTAGACTATGACAGAACTTTATGGGAACATTTTTGATAAAATATAGGTGAACATAGGATATTGTGGGGGAGGCTTTATTCAAATAATCTATTTTTGGGTGTGTATTTTTTCTTTTCATTTACTGATTGGTAATGAGGGTGTCTGATGCTAGCTGACATTACACAGCTGACATGAACCCCAAAAAATATTACTCCAATTGCCACTGCACCAGGGCAATCAGGAAGAGCTGTGCAAAGCCTCAGAATGAATGCATCTAATGTGACGTATCAATTCTGGATGCTGATATTCTTAGGCTTGAATGGGTTATCCATGGGCTTTCCCAATCTATTAATAACACCTGACAGCTATTTACTTTAACTTGGCTTGTTACAAAAAATGTGTGGGGCACATAATTTTATAAAAATTATTTAGTTTGTTAGTTCCTAGCAGTGACCTGGGAGTCACAGATGAATCCAGGCATCTTCTCCATGCTGTTTCCACCCATTTCAGCAATTTTCCTGCCCCCAAGCCCTTCTGTTAGGCTATGTGCCCACGCTGCGGAAAATGCGCGGATTTTGCCGCGGATTTCTCGCGGAAATGCCGCGGATTTTTCAGAAATATGCAGCACAGCTACTCCCCAGTCATTTCTATAGCATTTGGGAAATGCTGTGCCCACGCTGCAGATTTTTCCACAGCGGAAATCATGCGGATTTCCGTGCGGAAAAATCTGCAACATGTCAATTATTGTTGTGGATTTACCTGCGGATTTTGCCTATTCAATTGAATGTAAAAAAATCGCAAAATCCGCAACGAAATCGACGTCAGATCCGCGACAAATCCGCAACAAATCCGCACAAAATCAGCACCTATGAAAAGGTGCGGATTCCGGGGGAATGCTGCGGATTTATCTGCAGAAAAATCCGCAGATACAGAGTCCCGTGGGCACATAGTCTTAGGGTCTTCTGGAAAAATGCTTGAGTTCTCCATCGACTATACTCATTACATGAATCAAGCCTGACCGAACGTCTGACCTGCTCAATTCGAGTAGTGAGCATTTGAGCATTTTAATGCTTGCTCATAACTACTGTTTGTGTCACAACGTGAACATGTTACAAATTACTATTTTTTGCACAACTCTTTTAGTAGTAAAGCAGACAACAAAACTGCAACCAATTGACACTGCTGTTGTTTTGCATGTGCAGCTAGCATTTCTTGTTCAGTCCTTTTTAAGTATGGGGAAATAATTAACAAAAGTATCAAGTAGTAAAAAATGTATTGTATACAAAAAGTGTCAATGGCAGTGGACGGGGTGATATAAAGAACCTATTACAGCATCTGACCAACTGTACCATGGTATTCGGCCATAATATTGGAGTAGCTGCAAGTGGCCACACCACCACCATATACACCAGCCATCCAGTAGTAGTAACAATTGGCCTCCATTGCCTCCAGCAAGTATATTAGTGTGGAGGAAGTGAAGGATATTATACTATATAAGGCACATCACTTATATTACAGTAAAATAATGTCACTTCTGCCAGTGACACCACCAGCGTGTGTCAGTAATCTGCACAGTCCATCTCCACTAGCATAACAGTTAATCTTTTATAGTGTGGATTTTTCATTCTGTCAATGAAACCTCTATCATTTCAATACCTTTTTTCCGTTGTCAACAGTGCTGCTGGGACTAAGTAAGATATCGCATAACACATTTTTCCTGTTTATTTATTGGATTAACAGCATTTCTACTCAGTTGAGATGATGACAGTATATATATATAGGACATGAGTCCGACACATAGCTATGTTGGTGAGCTGTAGTGATGGGGCATATTATAAGCCAAAGTGGTAGTGGAATCTAAAGGTGGGATTCCAGTAGGGGGCAATGAGCTGTAAACGTTTTCCACACTGAGACATCTCTAAGCTAAGTCAACGATTATGATAATGAGTGTTTTTTGGACAAGACCTGGAAAATAGATCGGGTAACGAGGATGTGATATCTTGAAAGTATGATTGTGGTGGCATGGGCAATAAGAAGCAGACCCAAAATAATCAGTCAAAAGATATTCCTGGGGTGTTTGACTTTTTCTGTGTTTAGCCTGGGAGCAGTTGATGGTGCAACTACTGTTGGTGAAGGAAGTTCAACAGTGCCTGATCGTGATTGTGGCAAGTCCTATATGCGGCATCATATGTGTGGAAAATCTTCCATGATCCTGAATTATTAATCTTTTTCAGTGTGCATACTCTGTAGGAGGAAAATAAGCCATGGATATCCCAACTCACAATAAACTAGAAATTATGGCTCTCTATCAGTACATTAAGCACCCTTCCCTGCTCATGTGGGAAAAACAAGCTAACCAGATATATGAGCTATGAAAAAGTTGTCCTACTTGTTTGTCTGCCGTTCATTTTTCTGCTAGCCAGGTTGCATCCTCAAGTTTTGCCTGGTTGTTGTCATTAACATCATCATCATCCTCGAGTGGTTTCCATACTCTACCTACTGCTCCTCCATTGTGTCATCTGTTTTTGGTTTGTATGCCTAGGAAACATGCGTCCAGTCATCCATTTGTGTAGAAGTTAAACTCCCAAATATAATGATTACCACAATCCCTGCTATTTATTGTGGATTGTATTGCCTTTTGCAAAATTATGACCTGCACTCAGTCTCGATAGAAAATATCAATATGACATTATTTGTTAAAAAAGCCATCTTGGTTTGGTACTCTCACATGGCAGAGACTGTGGCCACTCTTTGACATTAATAGAATTGTGTGCTGGTAGGTGCACTCCAACATCAACAGCAGGGATGGGAAGGGAATTAAATTGTCTCTGATGACCCATTGAGTTAATGTTTTAAACATTGGCAATGCATTACAGCAAGAGGCTTTTTGGTAACTTGTATCAACTCCACCACCACAGGTGATTCTTAGCCATCCCATTTATATCTTTTTTGATGGATATCACTCTTTCCCCAACAGCAATAGGGCAGAATGTTGTATCAAATGTCACAATGGCTATTCAAAACTACAACTTAGTAAGTGACAGTGTCATAGATATCATGGCTGCCCTGCTTTTGTGAATTGTTGTTCATCTTCAATTTCATTGTGTACAAAAGACAAGCATTTTATTCAAACAAACAATATTTAACTTAGAATACTTCAAGGCTATCATTTTCTTTACCATCATCCAAATTTTTTGTAAAATTTAGGATTTTCTGCATTTTGACTGGTAGAATCAATATCAATAGAAAAAAATCAATATATTTTTTTCCCAAAAGGAGTATAAAAGTCCAAAGTAATAAATATACAGTCATATGAAAAAGTTTGGGCACCCCTATTAATGTTAACCTTTTTCCTTCATAACAATTTGGGTTTTGGCAACAGCTATTTCAGTTTCAGATATCTAATAACTGATGGACTCAATAATATTTCTGAATTGAAATGAGGTTTATTGTACTAACAGAAAATGTGCAATCCGCATTTAAACAAAATTTGACCAGTGCAAAAGTTTGGGCACCTCAACATAAAAGTGACATTAATATTTTGTAGATCCTCCTTTTGCAAAAATAACAGCCTCTAGTTGCTTCCTGTAGTTTTAATGAGTTCCTGGATCCTGGATGAAGGTATATTTGACCATTTCTGTTTACAAAACAATTCCAGTTCAGTTAAGTTTGATAATCACCGAGAATGGACAGCACGCTTCAAATCATCCCACAGATGTTCAATGATATTCAGGTCTGGGGACTGGGATGGCCATTCCAGAACATTGTAATTGTTCTTCTGCATGAATGCCTGAGTAGATTTGGAGCAGTGTTTTGGATCATCGTCTTGCTGAAATATCCATCCCCTGCGTAACTTCAACTTCGTCACTGATTCTTGCACATTATTGTCAAGAATCTGCTGATACTGAGTTGAATCCATGCGACCCTCAACTTTAACAAGATTCCCGGTGCCGGCATTGGCCCCACAGCCCCAAAGCATGATGGAACCTCCACCAAATTTTACTGTGGGTAGCAAGTGCTTTTCTTGGAATGCCGTGTTTTTTGCCTCCATGCATAATGCCTTTATGTATGACCAAACAACTCAATCTTTATTTCATCAGTCCACATGACCTTCTTGCAAAATGTAACTGGCTTGTCCAAATGTGCTTTTGCATACCTCAGGTGACTCTGTTTGTGGCGTGCTTGCAGAAATGGCTTCTGTCAGGTTTCCAGGTTTTCCAGTTCTCTTTTGACTGCCCTTGCCCTCGGTTAACATGGAGGTTACCGTTCTGTTGCCCTACTTCCTGTCCAGCAGCTTAAAAGGCCGCCTCCCAGCCCAGTCCAGTGCCTGAGTATACTGCCTGCTGTGTGCTCCTGCTGTGTTTGCTGCTTATTCCGGATTGCCTCGGGATTCCCCTAAAGGACTACCTACCGATTGTCTCAGGACTGTACCCGGCTCTTAAGGCTGTGCCCGGATTCCGTTTACCATCTTCGGTCAGCACTCCGCCTGGTTCTCTTTTGGTTCGTAACCATCCTGGATAAACATTTCCGTACGGACACTCATTGACTTTACCGCTTGCTCCTTATCCCGGCCGCTGCGCATTTAGGCCTTCCGGGGTAGATTGCCGGACAGTCCCTGTATAGGGGTTCGCTCCGGTGGTCTCCCTGGGGGAGTCCGGTGCGTGGTCCCGGGAATCCCCTGCGCGTCTATTCCGGAAAGTATTGTATGTGTTATTGTATTGTTGTGTTTGTTCTGTTTCTACCGTGGTGACATACTATAAAACATCTTGTACCCGGAACTCGTCTCTGATTGTCATTGCCCTACGCTATCGAAATCCTCAGAATATAGAATAAGTATTACATTATACTCAGGCCCTTAGAGGATTTCGCTGGGGCAATGACTGAGACACGAGTAGATCAGCTGTTCTCCATGATTAACTCCCTGCAGCAGGAGATGGAGGTGGTGCAGACTAAGCTTAGAGATGTGGAAACGCAGCTGGGCCATGATCACCAGGTACTGGGTCCGGCTATACAGGATTTGCAAGTCAGAGTGGAGGCTCAGGAAGCCGTCCCCACTACGTCCGTACCAGCTGCCGGTATGCCTAGGTTACCCCCATTCCGTTTTAATGGTGATCGTAGTCAGTTCCGTGGATTTATTAACCAATGTATACTGTTTTTCGATGTACATGCTGAATATTACCGTTCTGACCGGTCAAAGGTGTTATGTATCATCATGTTATTAACCTCACGAGCACTGGCTTGGGCTAATCCGATGATAGAAAACCGGGACATCCGTTTAAATCACCTAGATGACTTTCTGAACGCAATGGCGCAGATGTTTGATGATCCGAATCGCCGTGCTACCGCTGAATCTGCTCTCCTTTCCTTACGTCAGGGAAAGCGCTCTGTCATTGAATACGCCACTGAGTTCAGGAGGTTAGTGGTAGACACCGACTGGGGAAACAATGCATTATTGTCCGTTTTCAGAAAGGGTTTGTCCGGTACCATCAAGGACGAGTTAGCCCGTTCCGAATCCCCAGGGGATTTTGACCTGTTTCTCCAGCACTGTGTGCGCATAGATACCCGTTTAACGGAACGTAGACAGGAAAAATGGGCAGCTATAAACCGTATAAATAATAATACATTTCCTTCCAGAGAACCGGCTTTCAGGACGCCACGGGAGGCTGAGGACGTTCCTATGCAAGTGGACTCTCTACAAAAGCGAGAGACCAACGAACGTCGTGAACACCGGCTCCGTGAGCGTTTGTGTTTCTATTGCGGTCAATCGGATCATTTCTTGATCGACTGCCCGAAACGTCCGAATCGCCCAAATAAGGTATTGGCAGCCATGGCAGAGTGTGATAACACGGACGCAGAGTCTGATATCTCTGAGGCAAGTGGACACTTGGATGCGGTATTTCCCTTGACGGTAATGTCTACCTCACCGAAGGACTCAGAAGGGAAATATACCCATTGTTCACTCCCCATTCAGATCCGGTGGGAGGGACAGCTAATTCCTACCTCTGCAATGATAGACTCTGGGGCAGGGGGAAATTTCATGGACTTTTCTTTTGCTAGTAAACACGGTATCCGGACTCAGCAAAGATCCTTACCGGTTACCATGGAGACGGTAGACGGATCTCCGTTAACATCTGGACCAGTGGATCGGGAAACAGTACCGCTAGAATGCGTGATGAAACCAGGTCAGCAGGAGACTCTTGTTTTCATGATGATCTCTTCTCCACATTTTCCGATTATTCTAGGTATTCCGTGGCTACGGTCTACAAATCCGGTCATCAATTGGGAAACTAAGGAGATATCCTTCCCACCGCAGAGTGATCCGGCCATTTGTCCAACTGTTCCGGTTCCGGTAACACCACATGCAGAAGGCACGGTACAGGTACCCGTTTTACCCTCGGTTTATCGTGACTTCGCTGACATATGCGACAAAAGAAAGGCCGATCGGCTTCCTCCGCATAGACCGTATGATTGCCCCATAGACTTACTCCCAGGGGCAGAAATCCCGTTTGGTCATGTTTACCCGTTGGCGGCACCTGAGCTAGAAGCCCTAAAGGAGTATATTGATGAAAGCCTGGCCAAGGGATTTATTCGCCCGTCTACCTCGCCCGCAGGGGCACCCATCTTTTTTGTGAAAAAGAAGGAGGGGACTCTGAGACCCTGTATTGACTACCGGGAACTGAATAAAATAACCATCCGGAACCGGTATCCGTTACCGTTGATTCCGGAGCTATTGGAGAGAGTCCAACAGGCAAAGATATTCACCAAATTGGACCTCCGTGGGGCATATAATCTGCTTCGTATACGTCCCGGAGACGAGTGGAAGACCGCGTTCCGATGTCGGTACGGACATTTTGAGTATTTAGTGATGCCTTTTGGACTTTGTAACGCTCCTGCGGCATTTCAACATCTAGTTAATGATATTTTCAGGGATATCATGGACCAATTCATGGTGATCTATCTGGATGATATTCTAATCTTTTCTGATTCTCTCCAGGAACACCAGGAGCACGTCAAGACCGTACTTACCCGGCTGAGGGACAACCACCTGTACATTAAACTGGAGAAATGTGAGTTCCACTGCTCACAAATACAATTCTTAGGTTATGTCATCTCTCCTCAGGGACTGAACATGGAATCTAGCAAGATACAAGCCATTCTCGACTGGCCGGAACCGGGAAACATCAAAGAGGTACAACGCTTTGTCGGTTTTGCCAACTTTTACCGACGCTTTATCCGTAACTTTTCAGAGATTGTTCGTCCCATCACCCTGTTGACTAAGAAAGGACAGAAGTTTGTATGGTCCGCCCAGGCTCAGGAAGCGTTCCATCGTCTCAAGGGATGTTTTACCTCAGCACCCATACTAGTGCATCCGAATCCCGCACTTCCCTTCATCGTGGAGGTCGACGCTTCCGACTACGCATTAGGGGCCATTCTTTCTCAAAGGACCGGGGACAAGAGTCTCCTGCATCCGTGTGCCTTCTTCTCCCGCAGGTTGTCCCCTGCGGAAAGGAACTACGACATTGCGGATAAGGAATTATTGGCGATTATTGCCGCCTTCAAGGAATGGAGACACCACTTACAGGGAGCCGCGCAGCAAGTGATAGTACTCACAGATCACCGTAATCTGGAATTTCTCAAGTCTGCCAGGTGCCTGTCTCCACGACAAGCCCGTTGGAGCCTATTTCTTAACCAATTCAATTTTGTTGTTACATACCGTCCAGGTTCACGTAATGGGAAAGCCGATGCCTTGTCCCGAATCCCTGCCGTGGACTCCGTGCCTGGAACCCCGTCGCAGACCGTGTTAACAGATGCCAATTTCGTTGGAGTAATCCAGGACCAGGACTTGTGGAAGGACATCAAGCTGGCCTATGATGGTGATGTATTTCTTGCTGCCCCCCCGAATGATGTAACTCTTGTTCTTCGGAATGGTGTGTGGTTAAGAGAACGACGCATTTATGTCCCGGAGGCCGTAAGACTTCGGGTTCTCAAGTTGGTTCATGACTCCGTGTTGGCCGGTCATAGGGGGGTACAGAAGACGCAGGAATTTCTGAGCCGGTTTTTCTGGTGGCCTACCTGTTTAAAGGACGTGAAGGACTATGTCCACTCTTGTGTGGTTTGTGCCCGGTGCAAGGTCCCTCGTGTGGCTCCTACGGGACTCCTCCAACCGTTACCCGTGCCATCTCGCCCTTGGGGGTCTATCTCCATGGATTTTATTGTGGAGTTGCCGGTCTCAGGCGGGCATAATACCATTTTAGTGGTGGTGGATCGATTGACTAAAGCTGCTCACTTCATTCCGTGTACCGGTCTTCCCTCAGCCGCAGAGACAGTGGATTTGGTTGTCCAGAACGTATTCCGATTGCATGGGGTACCGGATGAGATCATCTCCGATCGGGGCGTGCAGTTCACGTCGAGATTCTGGAAGGGGTTTTGTACGGCACTCCAGATTGATGTCTGTTTGTCTTCTGCATACCATCCTCAGACAAATGGACAAACCGAACGGACGAATCAAACCCTGGAACAATATCTTCGCTGTTATGTCAGCCATCTCCAAGACGATTGGTTGAAGATGCTTCCGTTGGCGGAGTTCTCCTACAACAACACTCAGAGCAGCTCCACTAAGGTAACGCCCTTTTTCGCTAACCTGGGTTACCATCCGACTATTTTGCCTAGGTCACCGGTTGCGGTTTCGGTACCAGCGGTGGAGGACAGAGTGACAGAACTACGACAAAATCTGGAGGTTCTAAGGAACACCGTAGCTACGGCCCAGGAGCGTTACAAGAGGTCGGCGGACACTCACCGGAAACCGGCACCCATGTACAAGGTAGGGGACTCTGTATGGTTATCCACCAAAAACCTGAGATTGGGTGTTCCTTCGCAGAAACTGGGACAAAAATTCATCGGTCCGTTCAAAATCACCGGGATCGTGAGCCCTGTGGCCTGTCGGCTACGGTTACCGCACCATCTAAAGGTACACCCGGTCTTTCATGTGTCTCTCCTCAAACCCGTTTCCCCTAATACTTTTCATGGTCGTATTGTGCCTCCTCCTCCGCCTGTGATGGTCGACGGCGAGGAGCAGTTCGTGGTTGAGGACATTATTGACTCCCGGCTCCATCGTCGTCGGCTTCAGTATCTGGTACGTTGGCAGGGGTACGCCCCCGAGGACGATTCCTGGGAACCGGTGGGTAACATTCGGGCACCCCGGAAGATTGCTCAGTTTCATCGCCGGTACCCGGACAAACCTGGCCCTGATCCGTCCTGAGGCCGTCTCTGGGGGGGGGAGTAATGTCAGGTTTCCAGGTTTTCCAGTTCTCTTTTGACTGCCCTTGCCCTCGGTTAACATGGAGGTTACCGTTCTGTTGCCCTACTTCCTGTCCAGCAGCTTAAAAGGCCGCCTCCCAGCCCAGTCCAGTGCCTGAGTATACTGCCTGCTGTGTGCTCCTGCTGTGTTTGCTGCTTATTCCGGATTGCCTCGGGATTCCCCTAAAGGACTACCTACCGATTGTCTCAGGACTGTACCCGGCTCTTAAGGCTGTGCCCGGATTCCGTTTACCATCTTCGGTCAGCACTCCGCCTGGTTCTCTTTTGGTTCGTAACCATCCTGGATAAACATTTCCGTACGGACACTCATTGACTTTACCGCTTGCTCCTTATCCCGGCCGCTGCGCATTTAGGCCTTCCGGGGTAGATTGCCGGACAGTCCCTGTATAGGGGTTCGCTCCGGTGGTCTCCCTGGGGGAGTCCGGTGCGTGGTCCCGGGAATCCCCTGCGCGTCTATTCCGGAAAGTATTGTATGTGTTATTGTATTGTTGTGTTTGTTCTGTTTCTACCGTGGTGACATACTATAAAACATCTTGTACCCGGAACTCGTCTCTGATTGTCATTGCCCTACGCTATCGAAATCCTCAGAATATAGAATAAGTATTACAGCTTCTTTCGCATCACTCTCCCATACAGCTTCTCCTTGTGCAAAGTGCGCTGTATTGTTGACCGATGCACATTGACACCATCTGCAGCAAGATGATGCTGCAGGTCTTTGGAGGTGGTCTGTGGATTGTCCTTGACTGTTCTCACCATTCTTCTTCTCTGCCTTTCTGATATATTTTTTTTGCCTGCCACTTCTGGGTATCACAAGAACTGTACCTGTGTTCTTCCATTTCCTTACTATGTTCCTCACATTGGAAACTGACAGTTTAAATCTCTGAGACAACTTTTTGTATCCTTTCCCTGAACAACTATGTTGAATAATCTTTGTTTTCAGATCATTTGAGAGTTGTTTTGAAGAGCCCATGGTGCCACACTTTATAGGAGATTCAAATAGGAGAACAACTTGCAAGTGGCCACCTTAAATACCTTTTCTCATGATTGGATACACCTGCCTATGAAGTTCAAAGCTCAATGAGGTTACAAAACCAATTTAGTGCTTTAGTAAGTCAGTAAAAAGTAGTTAGGAGTGTTCGACTCAAGAAATTGATAAGGGTGCCTATACTTTTGCACCGGTCAAATTTTGTTTAAATGCGGATTGCACATTTTCTGTTAGCACAATAAACCTCATTTCAATCCATAAATATTACTGAGTCCATCAGTTATTAGATATATGAAACTGAAATAGCTGTTGCAAAAACCCAAATTGTTATAAAGAAAAAAGGTTATTACATTAATAGGGGTGCCCAAACTTTTTCATATGACTGTATAAATTTTTATTTAGACAAAAAATCAAACCACACACCTATATATAAAAGAGATGAATGCAGCAAAAAAATCAAGGACAAAGCAGCATTATAATATTGCACATAATAATATCCAAATAGGACATAAAAGTGACCTGTGCATCAATATATTATCACCCAATTTGTTTATAATAACAAGCTATTTTGTATTATAAGGATTATAAATAGAGCGTGTTTAAGTGCATCAAATTGCACATATCCCCTATGTGACAAAACAGGAATGTTATACTGATACTATAGGGACTACAATAGATATAAATGTGCACAATTGATCACCTTAAATAAATTATGCGCTACCACACAGATGCTTGAAGAGTTATGACTGCAGCACCGATCTCATTCAAAAGGTGGATCTATTACAAAGTGAACTGCAACCGTAATTGACAGACCGCTGTATCTCATCTTTTTAGACTCTCTTGTAACAGGGTTGGTGCCTCAGGATTGGAGGATTGCTGATGTGGTACCGATATTTAAGAAAGGTAAGAGGGTAGATCCAGGCAACTACCGTCCAGTAAGCCTGACATCAGTAGTATGCAAAGTTTTTGAGGGCATTTTAAGGGATGACATTAGTGATGAGCGAGTACTAAAAAGCTCGGGTGCTCGAAGCTCGGGCCGAGCCTCCCAAGATACTCGTGTACTCGGGCCGAGCAACGAGCCCAATGTTATCCTATGGGAGACCCGAGTATTTTTGTGAAATGAACCCCCGGCAGCATGGAGAAACCCTAAAAATGTCACAAAAGTCTCAGAAGAGTGCTCAAATGACATGGCAACAGCATGGGGAAGACCCCTTGAAGCATTTATCACTGAAAAGTCACAGCTGTGAACAATTTTGTCCGCGTTTTACGCCATTTTTACGGACTCACCAGAAAACCTTCCAAAATGACACCAAAATGATTTTTCATGGCGGAAATGTTAAGGGCACATACCCAATAGTGAGATAGAGCTGGTGTATGTTACTTTTTGAGATTAATACATGAAAGATTTTACGTGAAAACATTGTGTGGCACTCCGATGTCCCTGAGAAGAGACGTACATGAAGGCCTCTTGAGTCTAATGTGCCCATTTTGAGGAAGTGAGTCTTTGTAGTATTTTCCTTTGCCAGGGCAGTCCAAAATTGTGAGGTTCACCAATGCCCCTGCATACAGACGTGCATGAGGGCCTCAAAACATTAAGTGTCCATTGTCAGGAAGTGGGTGTATTATAGTATAGCCCTTAGGCAGGGCAGCCAAAAATTGGGAGGCTCCACATTGTCCCTGGATAGAGACGTGCATGATGGCCTGTAAACCTGAAGTGCCCATTGTAAGGAAGTGGGTCTATTGTAGTATAGCCCTTAGGCAGGGCAGCCAAAAATTGGGAGGCTCCACGTTGTCCCTGGATAGAGACGTACATGAGGGCCTGTAAACATGAAGTGCCCATTGTAAGGAAGTGGGTCTATTGTAGTATAGCCCTTAGGCAGGGCAGCCAAAAATTGGGAGGCTCCACGTTGTCCCTGGATAGAGACGTGCATGAGGGCCTGTAAACCTGAAGTGCCCATTGTAAGGAAGTGGGTCTATTGTAGTATAGCCCTTAGGCAGGGCAGCCAAAAATTGGGAGGCTCCACGTTGTCCCTGGATAGAGACGTGCATGAGGGCCTGTAAACCTGAAGTGCCCATTGTAAGGAAGTGGGTGTATTATAGTATAGCCCTTAGGCAGGGCAGCCAAAAATTGGGAGGCTCCACATTGTCCCTGGATAGAGACGTGCATGATGGCCTGTAAACCTGAAGTGCCCATTGTAAGGAAGTGGGTCTATTGTAGTATAGCCCTTAGGCAGGGCAGCCAAAAATTGGGAGGCTCCACGTTGTCCCTGGATAGAGACGTGCATGAGGGCCTGTAAACCTGAAGTGCCCATTGTAAGGAAGTGGGTGTATTATAGTATAGCCCTTAGGCAGGGCAGCCAAAAATTGGGAGGCTCCACGTTGTCCCTGGATAGAGACGTGCATGAGGGCCTGTAAACCTGAAGTGCCCATTGTAAGGAAGTGGGTGTATTATAGTATAGCCCTTAGGCAGGGCAGCCAAAAATTGGGAGGCTCCACATTGTCCCTGGATAGAGACGTGCATGATGGCCTGTAAACCTGAAGTGCCCATTGTAAGGAAGTGGGTCTATTGTAGTATAGCCCTTAGGCAGGGCAGCCAAAAATTGGGAGGCTCCACGTTGTCTCTGGATAGAGACGTGCATGAGGGCCTGTAAACCTGAAGTGCCCATTGTAAGGAAGTGGGTGTATTATAGTATAGCCCTTAGGCAGGGCAGCCAAAAATTGGGAGGCTCCACATTGTCCCTGGATAGAGACGTGCATGATGGCCTGTAAACCTGAAGTGCCCATTGTAAGGAAGTGGGTCTATTGTAGTATAGCCCTTAGGCAGGGCAGCCAAAAATTGGGAGGCTCCACGTTGTCCCTGGATAGAGACGTGCATGAGGGCCTGTAAACCTGAAGTGCCCATTGTAAGGAAGTGGGTCTATTGTAGTATAGCCCTTAGGCAGGGCAGCCAAAAATTGGGAGGCTCCACGTTGTCCCTGGATAGAGACGTGCATGAGGGCCTGTAAACCTGAAGTGCCCATTGTAAGGAAGTGGGTGTATTATATTATAGCCCTTAGGCAGGGCAGCCAAAAATTGGGAGGCTCCACATTGTCCCTGGATAGAGACGTGCATGATGGCCTGTAAACCTGAAGTGCCCATTGTAAGGAAGTGGGTCTATTGTAGTATAGCCCTTAGGCAGGGCAGCCAAAAATTGGGAGGCTCCACGTTGTCCCTGGATAGAGACCTGTTAGGTTCTTAGTGCCTCCGTGCTTGCATTTAAAAACCGCACGTGTGTGCCTGTTGGTGGCAGCTTTCCGCTGCATTTGTGTGAGTTTTGCAAAAACTTGGATATAACGCACAAGTCTAGTGAATACACATCAGCACAGCATTGCAAAATGCGCAAGGGCGTTGTCAACGAACAAGGAAGTGGACGTGATGGTGGTGCAGGCAGAGACCGAGGTTGTGTGCAAGCTCTAATATCGCCACAACAAAGGGCCACATCTAGTCGCTCGCACGTCCTGTCCCAAATTCTTGTGTACCGCAGCAGTACACCGCTCTTGAACCAAGACCAGTGTCAACAGGTTGTTAGTTGGATAGCGGATAATGCTTCCAGTCAGATTGGCACCACCACAAATACTCTGTCTTCCACACGGTCAAGTGTCAGTAGCCGTGATACTGCACCGCACATTTCAGAACCTGATCCTCCTTCCTACCACCAGGCCGAGTACACGTCCACGGACATTACTGATCCCACACTTGGACACTCGGAAGAGCTGTTCGTTCACGTTTCCATTCACAAATTCTGGCCTCTCGCCAGCTCCTGTTGAAGTGGGCCATGACGAGATTGTATGTACAGATGCCCAAATATTTGAGCAGCCACGTTCTCACGAAGTTGGCAACGTGTCTCAACAAGGGGTGGACGATGATGAGACACAATTGTCAGGAAGTCAGGAGGAGGAGCAGGGTGCGGAAGAGGAAGACGACGTGGTGGATGATCCAGTAACTGACCCAACCTGGCAGGAGGATATGCAGAGCGAGGAAAGCAGTGCACAGGGGGAGGGAGGCGTAGCATCACAACAGGCAGTAAGAAGCAGAGTGGTGGCCCCAGGCAGACGTCAGGCAACTGTTCCCCGGAACAACACGACACAAGGTGCCTGTACAAATGTTAGGTCTTCCCGAGTCTGGCTGTAATACTATTGTATGTATTGAGGATTTCGATTGCGTTAGGGCAATGACAACCAGAGACGAGTTCTTGGTGCAAGACGTTTATAATATGCAACCAGCAAATATGTACATAAACGGAACAAAAACACAGTAGAACATAAATACAGGAAATACCTTCCAGGGACGGAGCGAAAGGGAATTCCCGGGACCGCGCACCGGACTCCCCCAGGGAGACCACCAAGAGCGAACCCCTATACAGGGACTGTCTGGCAATCACCCCAGAAGCCCTAAATGCGCAGCAGCCGGGACACAAAAGGGCAATAGGTAAGTCCAAAAATGTCCGTACGTGATGTGAGTCCAGAGTGGTATTAAACGGAAGGAACCGGGCAGAAGTGCCGACCAAAGACGGCAAACGGAGTCCGGGCACAGCTAGATGATACCAGATGAAGTCCAGAGTCGGTGTCGGTTGTTTTCCAAGAGGATCCGAATAACAATCAGGAACCAAAAGCAGCAGGGCAGGAGCACACAGGAAGCAGTATACTCAGGCACTGGACTAAGCTTTAGGGGCGGCTTTTAAACAGATGGACAGGAAGTAGGGCAACAGAACAGAAAACTCCATGTTAACAAAGGGCAAGCTCTTTCAAAAGAAAACTGGAAAACCCGGAACTCTGACACTGGCAGTTTTTTAAGTTGGCTCCAGATGATTCTAAAAAGGCCATTTGCAACACCTGCCATGCCAGCATCAGCAGGGGTACCAAAACTTGCAGCCTGACCACCACCAGCATGATCAGGCACATGTCAGCCAAGCACCCGACTTTGTGGGAAGTACAACAGAGTCCAGGAGCAGTGCTTGCTGATGTCACTGCTACGTCTTCGCTGGTTGTGCATGCGAGCCAATCCCCTGTCCATGCTGCCTGCGAACAAGCCTCCTCCACTCCTGCACCTGCAGTTGCCTACGCAGAAAGAACACCATCATGAAGCACGTCCTTGTCCCAGTGCAACGTTCAGTTATCCATTCAGCAAACCTTTGAACGCAGGCGCAAATACACTGCCAACACCCCACATGCCACAGTTCTAAATGCTAACATTTCGCGACTGCTTGCGCTGGAAATGTTGCCTTTTAGGCTGGTTGAGACAGAAGCATTCCGCGACCTGATGGTGGCAGCTGTCCCACGTTACTCGGTCCACAGCCGCCACTATTTCTCCCGGTGTGCCGTCCCCGCATTGCATAACCACGTGTCACAAAACATCACACGTGCCCTGAACAACGCTGTTTTAGCCAAAGTCCACCTAACCACAGACACGTGGACAAGTGCATGTGGGCAAGGCCGCTACATCTCGTTGACGTCACACTGGGTTAATATTGTGCAAGCTGGGACCCAGTCTGAGCGAGGGACGGAACACGTCCTTCACACACCAAGTTTTGCAGGCCCTACCTCAGTCAGGGTTTCACACACACTCTACAGCTCCGGAATGTCATGCTCCTCAGCCTCCTCCTCCTCCTGCGCATCCTGATCCACTTTACCCTCCACACCAGTCCCAAGCTGGAAGTGTCGCGGGCGGAGGAGGGGACGGTGCGCTCTCCCACTGCTCGGGTCCGGCTGACGCTGCTCTACGGCTGCTGCTGCTCGTTGGCTCGAGCGATGGCCGGATCCCGGGGACTCGAGCGGCGCTACTCGCCCGTGAGTGAAAAGGGGTGGTTTGGGTTTTGGGGATATTGTCCGTGACGCCACCCACGGTTGTGGTGATTGTGTGGACACCACCGCTGCTCTGGACGGGGATCCCGGGAGCCTGTGACAGGGAGCAGCTTTGTTGTTATTTCTCCCCTCCGTGGGTAGGGGGGTTGGTTGTCCCGGGGCCTGGTGATGGGGTAGACATGGATGACAGGCGGGTTGCGGGGCCTGATGAGGTGCAGGGTCGCAGGGGCAGCGCTGTGCCGCACGGCACGGAGGTACTCACTCAGCCCAATGATGATGACACAGTTCACGGTTAAACAAGTGGCTGGATGGACGGGTCACTCGGACGGCTGCGGTTGTTCCTCCCTGCAGGTTAGTGATGACTGTCTCTCCCTGCACCTAAGTTAAGTGTTGGTAGTGATGGTTTCCCAACGGTAACCCGCTCCCCGACCTGGATATGGGCCGGAGGAGCCCCTTTTGCCCACAGGCGCTGGCCCTGGGAGACGGTTGCCCTTGGCGGTGGCTGTGTCTCCCCTTCACGGTTGTACGGTTGCCTTCTATCTGGACTTGGCTGTTTGGAAACCCTGAGGTTCCCTTCACTAACGGATTTGGCAAATTCACGGCGACACCAAGCCTTGCCGGGATCCGAAAGTCCTCTGCCAATGGTGCTGGCTTCTCTTTGTATACCGGTCCGGTACGGCCGGGTCACCACCTGTCCACGGTCCTTACGGCAGACTCCAATCGGCCTCCACTGCAGACGGTCACCACATCCTACCAACCTTGCTGTCCTGTCCGGGCCACACACCCGGACCAACTTCAGGCTCTTTGCTGTCACTTTTCTCCTCTCTACTACTTTCCTCCTTCCACTTCCTTAGCTTAACTCTCACTGCCTGTGTTTTCCCTCCTCCTCGGTGGGTGGAGACCAACCGCCTGGCTCCACACCCTGGTGTGGACAACAGCCCCTGGGGAAGGCAACAAGGATTTTGTGTTTTGACTATGATATGCCTGCAGGGAGTGTGGGGTGTTTAAGTGTTGTGCTCTGTGGCCCCTGGCTTGTCCAGGGCGACACAGAAGCACTGCAGCACTGCCTCGGCGAAGCGGCAACAGGCAGTGCTGAAGCTAATCTGCATAGGTGACAAACCCCACAATGCAGAAGAGGTGTGGACAGCTCTGAAACAGCAGGCAGATCACTGGCTCACAACTCTGAACCTAAAGCCAGGAAAGGTCGTGTGTAACAATGGCCGGAACCTGGTGGCGGCTTTGAGGCGAGGCCAGCTGACACATGTTCCATGCGTGGCCCATGTGCTCAACCTCGTGGTTCAGCGGTTTCTAAAGTCATACTCAGAGCTGTCTGATCTGCTGGTAAAAGTTCGCCGCCTGTCTGCACATTTTCGAAAGTCACCTACTGCTTCAGCCGGCCTTGCCGGCTTAAGACGCCGTTTGCATCTTCCGGCACACAGACTGGTGTGTGATGTCCCCACGCGTTGGAATTCAACTCTGCACAAGTTGGTCAGGATATGTGAGCAGAAGAGGGCAGTTGTTGAGTACCTGCATCACCTAAGCCGTCGGGAAATGGGTCAAACTCCACACATAACACCTGAGGAGTGGAGATGGATGTCCGACCTATGCACCATCCGCCAAAACTTTGAGGACTCCACCAAGATGGTGAGCGGCGATGACGACATTATTAGCGTCACCATACCGCTTCTCTGCCTTCTAAAATGGTCTCTGCTCAAAAAACAACCATGATGCATTGCAGGCGGAGCGCGATGAGTTTGAGCAAGAAACAGTAGTGGGTGTGGGTGATGATAACACACAGCCCAGCCTCGTCTCATCACAACGTGCAGTGGAGGACTATGACGAGGAGGAGGATGAAGACATGGAGCAACTCTCTGGCCAAATTGAGGATATGACATGCAGTCATACCCTCGGTTCAGCGTGGCTGGCCAGAGGACAGGGTAGATGATGAGGAGGAGGAGGAGGAGGACAGCATGTTCAGTCATCGTGTTGGTCAGGATACTGAAGTGATGGCTGTTAAGAGTCTGGCACACATGGCTGACTTTATGGTAAGCTGCCTGTCTCGTGACCCTCGCGTTAAGAACATCTTGGCCGACAATCATTACTGGTTGGTAACACTGTTAGACCCACGCTAAAAGGAGAACTTTATGTCTCTTATTCCCGAGGCGGAGAGGTCAGGCAAAATGCAGCAGTTCCAGAAGGCCATAGTCACGGAAGTAGGCAAAGCATTCCCCTCACAAAACGCTAGCGGCATAGGTCATGAATCAGTGGACAACCGCGGCGTACAGCCGAGAGAGGCACAAGTCCAATCCGCCAGAGGTAGGGGAACAGTCTTTAAGATGTGGGACAGTTTTCTCAGCCCCTCACGTACCACAGCCCCTGAGGTGCGGGGTAGTGCCACAAGAAATCCTAAGTTTGCCCAGATGCTGAAGGAGTACCTTGCAGATCGAACAACTGTACTCCGACATTCCTCTGTGCCTTACAATTATTGGGTATCCAAGCTGGACACGTGGCATGAATTGGCTCTCTACGCCTTGGAAGTCCTGGCCTGCCCTGCTGCTAGCGTTTTGTCAGAGCGTGTTTTTAGTGCCGCAGGTGGAATCATTACAGATAAACGCACCCGCCTGTCAACTGAAAATGCTGACAGGCTGACTCTGATCAAGATGAACAAGGGTTGGATTGGGCCAGACTTCACCACACCACCAGCAAATGAGAGCGGAATTTAAAGTTTGCCATGTACCTCCACTCACCCATGGGTACACACTTCTGGACTTTGGATAATCGCTGGACTGCTCCTCCTTCTCCTCATGCGCCACCATGATGATGACCGTTACAAATTGCAATACTTAGGCCTTTGTTTCAGGTATACCCCCAGTGGTAAATTTTTTCGCCCATTCTTTGCAGAATGGACATTACAACGACAGGAGACCCGCTCCTTTGCAATGGGAACAATGTTTTGAGGCCCTCATGCACGTCTCTACCCAGGGACAACGTGGAGCCTCCCAATTTTTGGCTGCCCTGCCTAAGGGCTATACTACAATAGACCCACTTCCTTCCAATGGGCACTTCAGGTTTACAGGCCCTCATGCACGTCTCTACCCAGGGACAACGTGGAGCCTCCCAATTTTTGGCTGCCCTGCCTAAGGGCTATACTACAATAGACCCACTTCCTTCCAATGGGCACTTCAGGTTTACAGGCCCTCATGCACGTCTCTATCCAGGGACAACGTGGAGCCTCCCAATTTTTGGCTGCCCTGCCTAAGGGCTATACTACAATAGACCCACTTCCTTACAATGGGCACTTCATGTTTACAGGCCATCATGCACGTCTCTATCCAGGGACAATATGGAGCCTGACGCTGCCACCGACTGCCACACACATGCTGTTTTTAAATGCAAGCACGGACGCAATAAGAACCTAACTGGTTTTTCGGAGCGACAATTACTGAGAAGTCTGACACTATCAGACACTGCTGACTGATGTGTATTATACACTAGACTTGTGCGTTATATAATAGTTTGTGCAAAACGCGCACCTGTACGCTGCCACTGACTGCCACACACGTGCTGTTTTTAAATGCAAGCACGGACGCAATAAGAACCTAACTGGTTTTTCGGAGCGACAATTACTGAGAAGTCTGACACTATCAGACACTGCTGACTGACGTGTATTATACACTAGACTTGTGCGTTATATAATAGTTTGTGCAAAACGCGCACCTGTACGCTGCCACTGACTGCCACACACGTGCTGTTTTTAAATGCAAGCACGGACGCAATAAGAACCTAACTGGTTTTTAGGAGCGACAATTACTGAGACGTCTGACACTATCAGACACTGCTGACTGACGTGTATTATACACTAGACTTGTGCGTTATATAATAGTTTGTGCAAAACGCGCACCTGTCCCCTGCCACCGACTGCCACACACGTGCTGTTTTTAAATGCAACCACGGACGCAATAAGAACCTAACTGGTTTTTAGGAGCGACAATTACTGAGAAGTCTGACACTATCAGACACTGCTGACTGACGTGTATTATTATACACTAGACTTGTGCGTTATATAATAGTTTGTGCAAAACGCGCACCTGTACCCTGCCACCGACTGCCACACACGTGCTGTTTTTAAATGCAAGCACGGACGCAATAAGAACCTAACTGGTTTTTAGGAGCGACAATTACTGAGAAGTCTGACACTATCAGACACTGCTGACTGACGTGTATTATACACTAGACTTGTGCGTTATATAATAGTTTGTGCAAAACGCGCACCTGTACCCTGCCACCGACTGCCACACACGTGCTGTTTTTAAATGCAACCACGGACGCAATAAGAACCTAACTGGTTTTTAGGAGCGACAATTACTGAGAAGTCTGACACTATCAGACACTGCTGACTGACGTGTATTATTCACTAGACTTGTGCGTTATATAATAGTTTGTGCAAAACGCGCACCTGTACGCTGCCACCGACTGTCACACACGTGCTGTTTTTAAATGCAACCACGGACGCAATAAGAACCTAACTGGTTTTTAGGAGCGACAATTACTGAGAAGTCTGACACTATCAGACACTGCTGACTGACGTGTATTATACACTAGACTTGTGCGTTATATAATAGTTTGTGCAAAACGCGCACCTGTCCCCTGCCACCGACTGCCACACACGTGCTGTTTTTAAATGCAAGCACGGACGCAATAAGAACCTAACTGGTTTTTAGGAGCGACAATTACTGAGAAGTCTGACACTATCAGACACTGCTGACTGACGTGTATTATTATACACTAGACTTGTGCGTTATATAATAGTTTGTGCAAAACGCGCACCTGTCCCCTGCCACCGACTGCCACACACGTGCTGTTTTTAAATGCAAGCACGGACGCAATAAAAACCTAACTGGTTTTTAGGAGCGACAATTACTGAGAAGTCTGACACTATCAGACACTGCTGACTGATGTGTATTATACACTAGACTTGTGCGTTATATAATAGTTTGTGCAAAACGCGCACCTGTACGCTGCCACTGACTGCCACACACGTGCTGTTTTTAAATGCAAGCACGGACGCAATAAGAACCTAACTGGTTTTTCGGAGCGACAATTACTGAGAAGTCTGACACTATCAGACACTGCTGACTGACGTGTATTATACACTAGACTTGTGCGTTATATAATAGTTTGTGCAAAACGCGCACCTGTACGCTGCCACTGACTGCCACACACGTGCTGTTTTTAAATGCAAGCACGGACGCAATAAGAACCTAACTGGTTTTTAGGAGCGACAATTACTGAGACGTCTGACACTATCAGACACTGCTGACTGACGTGTATTATACACTAGACTTGTGCGTTATATAATAGTTTGTGCAAAACGCGCACCTGTCCCCTGCCACCGACTGCCACACACGTGCTGTTTTTAAATGCAACCACGGACGCAATAAGAACCTAACTGGTTTTTAGGAGCGACAATTACTGAGAAGTCTGACACTATCAGACACTGCTGACTGACGTGTATTATTATACACTAGACTTGTGCGTTATATAATAGTTTGTGCAAAACGCGCACCTGTACCCTGCCACCGACTGCCACACACGTGCTGTTTTTAAATGCAAGCACGGACGCAATAAGAACCTAACTGGTTTTTAGGAGCGACAATTACTGAGAAGTCTGACACTATCAGACACTGCTGACTGACGTGTATTATACACTAGACTTGTGCGTTATATAATAGTTTGTGCAAAACGCGCACCTGTACCCTGCCACCGACTGCCACACACGTGCTGTTTTTAAATGCAACCACGGACGCAATAAGAACCTAACTGGTTTTTAGGAGCGACAATTACTGAGAAGTCTGACACTATCAGACACTGCTGACTGACGTGTATTATACACTAGACTTGTGCGTTATATAATAGTTTGTGCAAAACGCGCACCTGTACGCTGCCACCGACTGTCACACACGTGCTGTTTTTAAATGCAACCACGGACGCAATAAGAACCTAACTGGTTTTTAGGAGCGACAATTACTGAGAAGTCTGACACTATCAGACACTGCTGACTGACGTGTATTATACACTAGACTTGTGCGTTATATAATAGTTTGTGCAAAACGCGCACCTGTCCCCTGCCACCGACTGCCACACACGTGCTGTTTTTAAATGCAAGCACGGACGCAATAAGAACCTAACTGGTTTTTAGGAGCGACAATTACTGAGAAGTCTGACACTATCAGACACTGCTGACTGACGTGTATTATTATACACTAGACTTGTGCGTTATATAATAGTTTGTGCAAAACGCGCACCTGTCCCCTGCCACCGACTGCCACACACGTGCTGTTTTTAAATGCAAGCACGGACGCAATAAAAACCTAACTGGTTTTTAGGAGCGACAATTACTGAGAAGTCTGACACTATCAGACACTGCTGACTGACGTGTATTATTATACACTAGACTTGTGCGTTATATAATAGTTTGTGCAAAACGCGCACCTGTCCCCTGCCACCGACTGCCACACACGTGCTGTTTTTAAATGCAAGCACGGACGCAATAAGAACCTAACTGGTTTTTAGGAGCGACAATTACTGAGAAGTCTGACACTATCAGACACTGCTGACTGACGTGTATTATTATACACTAGACTTGTGCGTTATATAATAGTTTGTGCAAAACGCGCACCTGTACCCTGCCACCGACTGCCACACACGTGCTGTTTTTAAATGCAACCACGGACGCAATAAGAACCTAACTGGTTTTTAGGAGCGACAATTACTGAGACGTCTGACACTATCAGACACTGCTGACTGACGTGTATTATACACTAGACTTGTGCGTTATATAATAGTTTGTGCAAAACGCGCACCTGTACGCTGCCACTGACTGCCACACACGTGCTGTTTTTAAATGCAAGCACGGACGCAATAAGAACCTAACTGGTTTTTAGGAGCGACAATTACTGAGAAGTCTGACACTATCAGACACTGCTGACTGACGTGTATTATACACTAGACTTGTGCGTTATATAATAGTTTGTGCAAAACGCGCACCTGTACGCTGCCACTGACTGCCACACACGTGCTGTTTTTAAATGCAAGCACGGACGCAATAAGAACCTAACTGGTTTTTAGGAGCGACAATTACTGAGAAGTCTGACACTATTTGGACTGTTTTACACTGTGTACACCAGCCCCAGATATGATGAAGGCTGGTATACGGTCACCACTACCCTGCCTGCCTGCCTGTATACTGCTACAATAGTCCTGACAAGGACTCTTCTGGTCACTAGCCTGTATTCCGACCTGGCTATACCCTGCCTGTATATAGCAACAATAGTCCTGAGAAGGACTCTGCTACTGTACTCCGACCTGGCTATACCCTGCCTGCCTGTATACAACTAGAATAGTCCTGAGAAGGACTTCTGGTCACACTGTTTGCAGCCCTGCTACGGAACTAACTATAAAGGGCCGCAAAGCTTTCCCTGAATCAGCGACACTCTCCCTGCACTGACTGTCTGGATAGTTGTGAGCAGAGCACAGCGCGCCGGCCGGTATAAAGGCTCGGTCACGCTGTGCAGGCCGGCCAATCACTGCAATTCCACAACTAACAGGGCTGTGGCATTGCAGTGGTCTGCCAGCCAATCCCTGCATGAGGGCTGGCTCTCAAAAGAGCGCCAACATGCAGAAATGAAGACCACGAGTACAGCACGAGTATCGCGAGATTACTCGGTCCCCGCCGAGCAGCCCGAGTACAGCGATACTCGTGCGAGTACCGAGTAGTGACAAGCATGCTCGCTCATCACTAGATGACATGCAAAAATATATTGCAGAAAATAATATGATAACTGACAAACAGCATGGATTCATGAAAGATAAGTCGTGTCTAACCAACCTGTTGGGGTTCTATGAGGGGGTAAGTTCAAACCTGGATATTGGTAATGCAGCTGATGTGATTTATTTGGACTTTGCAAAGGCATTTGATACTGTACCACATAATAGCCTTATACTAAAGCTCCAGAAGCAAGGACTAGGGGACACAATATGCAACTGGGTAAGGAATTGGCTAAAAGATAGGAAACAAAGAGTAATCATAAATGGTACATTCTCTAAATGGGCTATAGTCAGCAGTGGGGTGCCGCAGGGATCTGTGCTTGGACCGATTCTTTTTACTCTCTTTATTAATGACCTTGTGGATGGGATTGATAGTACAGTGTCAGTCTTTGCCGATGACACCAAACTATGTAGAATATTAAAAACTGACCTGGATAGTACAATATTACAAAAAGATCTGGATAAGATGTCAGAATGGGCAGATACTTGGCAAATGAGATTTAATGTTGATAAATGTAAAGTAATGCACCTAGGACGGAGTAATCCTATAGCTACGTATACATTAAATGGAAGTAAACTCGGGACTACAGAACAGGAGAAGGACTTGGGTATTCTCATTACAAATAAGCTGAGCAGCAGCACTCAATGTCAAGCAGCAGCTGCTAAAGCAAACAAGATTTTAGGGTGTATAAAAAGAGAGATTAGATCCCGTGATCCCAACGTATTGTTACCCCTCTATAAATCACTTGTAAGGCCACATCTGGAATACGGGATCCAGTTTTGGGCTCCACATTTTAAAAAGGACATTCAGAAGTTAGAGTCAGTTCAAAGGCGGGCAACTAGACTATTACAAGGAATGGAAGGCCTCCCATATGATGACAGGTTGAAAAAGTTAGATATGTTTAGCTTAGAAAAAAGACGTCTCAGAGGAGATCTCATTTATATGTATAAATACATGTGTGGTCAATATAAAGGACTGGCACATGACTTATTTCTTCCGAAAACAATACTAAGGACCAGGGGGCACTCACTGCGAGTGGAAGAAAAGCGATTCCGACACTTAAATAGGAAAGGGTTCTTTACAGTTAGAGCGGTCAGACTGTGGAATACACTACCACAAGAGGTAGTAATGGCAGATACTATAACAGCTTTTAAAAAAGGGCTGGATGATTTCCTCAGTACACAAAACATTGTTGGTTATAAATGACTTAGTGACTAAATGTAGAACTGGTGGAGGAAGGTTGAACTAGATGGACCTAGGTCTTTTTTCAACCTAAGTAACTATGTAACTATGTAACTATGTAACAGCAGCGTGCGATACATTGATCAGCCATATGCCGTCCAACACGTGGTGTCAGCCTCGGTAAACCACAAAGGGATAACATAGTGATAACATAATTATGGAGACCGCTAATCGCAACTCTAAGCCAAAAAGTTACCTGGGTGTAAGTGTGTCAAAGTGCCGCTGCTGTCCTTTCCCCGACGTACGTTTCGCTACCCAACTTCTACAGGGGGCACTTTGACACACTTACACCCAGGTAACTTTTTGGCTTAGAGTTGCGATTAGCGGTCTCTATAAATATGTTATCACTATGTTATTCTTTTGTGGTTTGCCTAGGCTGACACCACGTGTTGGACGGCATATGGCTGATCAATGTATCGCACGCTGGTGTTGCAGTTCACTTTGTAATAGATCCACCTTTTGAATGAGATCGGTACTGCAGTCATAACTCTTCAAGCCTCTGGGTGGTAGCGCATAATTTATGTAAGGTGGTCAATTGTGCACATTTATATCTATTGTAGTCCATATAGTATCTGTATTGTCACATAGGGGATATGTGCAATTTGATGCACTTAAACACTTTCTATTTATAATCCTTATGATACAAAATAGCTTGTTATTATAAACAAATTGGGTGATAATATATTGATGCACAGGTCACTTTTATGTCCTATTTTGGATATTATTATGTGCAATATTATAATGCTGCTTTGTCCTTGATTTTTCGCTGCATTCATCTCTTTTATATATAGGTGTGTGGTTTGATTTTTTGTCTCAAATAAAAATGTATATATTTATTACTTTGGACTCTTGTACTCCTTTTGGGAAAAAAAATATATTGATTTTTTTTCCATTGATATTGATTTTGGGTAATGGGAGTGTCCCTGCATTAATTGACCATTATTTGTGTTGATATATTTTGACTGGTAGGTATATCCCAGGCAGAACCCTGTGCAGGATTAGGCTCCTTTGACTTTAAATCCTTCAACTACTACAATTTTTTACCATGAGCCTCATATTTTATTAAAATTAGATTTTTCTGTGTTTTGACTCCTGTAAAATCCCCTGATATTATTGTGCACATGATTAGACCCCTACACAGGGCTGGACAGAAAATGTGAAAATAGTTTTCACACAAATATTCATGGTTTTTCAGAACTACAGGGTTTTTTTTACTATTATCCTCATTTGTGCTAAAAAAAATAATATTTTTTTGTGCATTGTCTGGGGTGAATTCTCACTATACCAAGTGCTAGTTTGGACTCCTGTTTACAATGTTGCATGGTTGGAGAGGGTAAGAGAACCAGGAATCAAATCATAAGTGTAAGTTTATCCTGGTGTAGACACTGGACCCTATGTTAGACACATGACATAACATCCAAACCTGATAGGACAGACACTCAATAGACACAAAAGTGAATGATCATCTTTAAGTTCTGAACCATCATACATCTTTTATAAAATACATGGTCTAACCAGGATTTTTGTGGGCCACAAGCTTAGGTAGGTGAATGTTTAGTATTAGTAGGTCTCTTGTAGGGAATATCAAAAATTCTCCTTGATTTATAGACAGATACAGAATGGTCTCATCACAAAAGACAAAGAGGGATAATTTTTTGATCTTTTTTTATTTTAAAGAGGATCTTTCATTAGTATCAACTAGAGATGAGCGAACCGGTCGTGGTTCGGCTCGAGGTCGGTTCGCCGAACGGAGGTCCCATTCGAGTTCGGTTCGTCGAACGTTCGACGAACCGAACTCGAACTGCATAGGAAACAATGGCAGGCATTCACAAACACATAAAAACACCTAGAAAACACCCTCAAAGGTGTCCAAAAGGTGACAAACAACCCACAACACAACACAAACACATGGGAAAGTGACAAGGACATATACTCATGCGAAAACAAAAGAGCAGGACAAGGAAAAAGTGGAGGACACACAGATATAGGCATGGCACGCCCTTCTAAAATCATGTAAAACACCGCAAGGTGACTCCAAGCAGAGTCTCCCTTTTTTCCAAAAATTGGGCCCCACACACACCCACCCATTCAGTGGCAGCACTTGTGCCCCAGTTGTACACTTCACAGCTAGATTTGCATCAAGCACATTCAAAAATACGCCATACTTAACCGTCCCCAGGATGACACCGGGGTAGGTAGCTAAGTCTTTCCTGATCTCAGCTCTGTTCACCTTGGATCATTTTTAAAAACAATGTAAGCAAGGGTTACTCCAAGCGGAGTTTCCCTTTTTTCCAAAAATTGGGCCACACACACACCCACCCCTTCAGTGGCAGCACTTGTGCCCCAGTTGTACACTTCACAGCTAGATTTGCATCAAGCACATTCAAAAATACGCCATTGTTAACCGTCCCCAGGATAACACCGGGGTAGGTAGCAAAGTCTTTCCTGATCCCAGCTCTGTTCATCTTGGATCATTTTTAAAAACAATGTAAGCAAGGGTTACTCCAAGCGGAGTCTCCCTTTTTCCCAAAAATTGAGCCACACACACCCACCCCTTCAGTGGCAGCACTTGTGCCCCAGTTGTACACTTCACAGCTAGATTTGCATCAAGCACATTCAAAAATACGACATTCTTAACCGTCCCCAGGATGACACCGGGGTAGGTAGCAAAGTCTTTGCTGAACCATGACTTGTTCATCTTGGCTCCTTTTAAAAAACACAGCAAGCAAGGGTTACTCCAATTGGAGTCTCCCTTTTTTTTCCAAAAATTGTGCCCCACACACACCCACCCCTTCAGAGGCAGCACTTGTGCCCTAGTTGTACACTTCACAGCTAGATTTGCATCAAGCACATTCAAAAATACGCCATAATTAACCGTCCCCAGGATGACCCCGGGGTAGGTAGCTAAGTCTTTCCTGATCCCAGCGCTGTGCATCTTGGATCATTTTTAAAAACAATGTAAACAAGGGTTACTCCAAGCGGAGTCTCCCTTTTTTCCAAAAATTGGGCCACAGAGACACCCCATCAGTGGCAGCACGTTTGCCCTAGTTGCAAACAGGATGTTTTGATTTGCATCAAGCACATTCCAAACCCACAAGCATTTACTCTCCCCAGGATGACACAGGGGTAGTAAATTCCTTGTGGATCCATGACTTGTTCATTTTGATGAACGTTAGTCTGTCCACATTGTCACTGGACAGACGCGTGTGCTTATCTGTCAGCACACACCCAGCAGCACTGAAGACACATTCAGAGACAACACTGGCAGCTGGACACGACAAAATCTCCAAGGCGTAAGTGGAGAGCTCTGGCCATTTTTCAAGATTTGAAGCCCAAAATGAGCAAGGCTCCATTTGCAAAGTCATGGCATCGATGTTCATTTGCAGATACTCCTGTATCATCCTCTCCAGCCGTTGACTATGTTTCAGACTTGTTGTCTCTGTTGGCCTTGCAAAGGAGGGTCTAAAAAAATTATGAAAAGATTCCATAAAATTGCTGTTACCAGTAGCACCAGATAGGGTGCTACTGGTACGGGTAGACTGTTGAAGATGACGAGACCGTCCCATGTTTGTCAAGTTACAACTGGGAGATTCACTCCCTGCACCTGCACGGTTGTTTGGTGGAAAAGCCGAGCTAAGATCGAGTAACAGCTTCTGCTGATACTCCTGCATACGTGCGTCCCTTTCTATGGCTGGAATTATGTCACAAAATTTGGACTTGTACCGGGGATCTAAGCAAGCCAGTAGTCATCATCACTTCTAATTTTGACAATACGAGGGTCATGTTGGAGGTAGTGCAGCAAGAAAGCACTCATGTGTCTTGCGCAGCCATGCAGACCAAGTCCACGCTGTGTTTGTGGCATAGAGGTGCTAACCGTTCTTTCTTCCTCTGACATCTCCCCCCAACCTCTTTCAACTGAAATTTGACCAAGGTCTCCCTCATCCGCTGAGTCTTCCATGTCCATGGACAGTTCGTCCTCCATTTCTTCATGTTCTCCTGCACCTTCCTCAACATTTCGCCTGCTACCATGTGCCCTTGTTGATCCCTGTCCCCCATGGTCCCATGCCTGCCGCGTTGGTGATGATGAACGTCTGTACCTTGGTGATGTTGTTGTGTCTTGCGCATATGAATCCTCCTGTAGTTCCTCCCTTCCTGTTGTCCCACCCCCTGACTCCGAATAGTGTTTAGCGTGTGCTCCAGCATGTAAATGACTGGAATTGTCATGCTGATAATGGCATTGTCAGCGCTAAACATATTTGTCACCATGTCGAAACTGTGCAGAAGAGTGCATAGGTCCTTGATCTGAGACCACTCCATCAGGGTGATCTGCCCCACCTCTGCATCTCGTTGGCCCAGGCTATACGTCATGACGTATTGCACCAGGGCTCAGTGGTGCTGCCACAGTCGCTGTAACATGTGGAGAGTCGAATTTCAGTGTGTCGGCACATCGCATTTCAGGCGATGAACCGGCAGGCCGAAAGACTTCTGGAGCGATGCAAGTCACTCAGCTGCGGCGGTTGAACGGCGGAAGTGAGCAGACAGTTTTCGTGCCCTGGTCAGAAGGCCATCTAGGCCAGGATAATGTGTCAAAAATTGCTGGACAACAAGGTTCAACACGTGAGCCATACAAGGCACGTGTGTCACCTTGCCCAGGCGAAGGCCGCACCCAGGTTTGCAGCATTGTTGCATACGGCCTTACCAGGCTGCAGGTTGAGTGGAGACAACCATTTATTAAACTCGGACCACGGAGCTGACCACAATTCCTCAGCTGTGTAACTCCTATTCCCAAGACATGTCAAGCTAAAGACCGCCTGATGCCGTTGCGCTCTGCTGCCAGCATAGTAATGAGGGGTGCGTGATTCCTTCTGCGCAGTGAGAACGCTGTTGGCCTGACCAGGCAGGCTTGGGGCGGAGGTGGAGGACACAGATGAGGTGGAGGAGGCAGAAGCAGTGGCGGAACTTGGACAGACAGAGGATTGACACACAAGTCGTGGGGACGGCAAGACTTGTGCAGCAGACCTTTCACCATCTATCACCATAGTTACCAAGTGCCCAGTTAGCGACATGTACCGTCCCTGTCCATGCTTACTGGTCCAAGTATCGGTGGTGAAATTCACCCGTTGACACACAGAGTTTCTCAAGGAAGCGGTGATGTTGTGTGCGACATGCTGGTGTAGCGCGGGCACACCTTTCTTAGAGAAGTAGTGGCGACTGGGCATCTGGTACTGGGGCACAGCGACAGACATAAGGTCTCTAAAATCCTGTGTGTCCACCAGGCGGAAAGGCAGCATTTTGGTAGCCAAGAGCTTACAGAGGGATAAAGTCAACCTCTTAGCTTTGTCATGGGTCGCAGGAAATGGCCTTTTATTTGTCCACATCTGAGGGACAGAGATCTGGCTGCTGTGTGTAGACGGTGTTGAGTAGGGTGTCCCTGGAAAAATGCAGGTTTGTGAGGAAAGTGCAGGCGGAGACATGATGTTGCCTTCATCCAACGTTGGTGCTATCGATGTCTGAGAGAGCTGTACACACGCACTTGTTTCCCCTTCCAAACCAACTGACGACCTACCAAGCAAACTGCCTGTTGCGGTTACAGTGGTGGAAGTTGTGCGTGGAAAACCAGGTGTGACAGCTATTCCCACAGTCCTAGAAGATGAAGAGCGCGCGGATGCACTGGAAGGGGCAGGCCGTGGATGGTTCGCTCCGCTAGGCCGCATTGCAGCATGGTGAGCTTCCCACTGGGACATATGATATTTATTCATGTGACGATTCATGGAAGAAGTTGTCAAACTGCTGAGGTTTTGACCTCTACTAACAGAATCATGACAAATTTTGCATATCACATAATTTGGGCGATCTTTCTCTATGTCAAAAAAGGACCAGGCTAGGCAAGGCTTAAAGGGCATGCGACCTGCTGAGCCCCCCCGACTAGTGCTCAGAGGCAGTGTGGTGGCTGATGATGCAGTTGTAGACGTGCTACCAGTGCTCCGACTCTGTCCAGGAAGGCGCAAGGTTACTTCGTCGTCGGTTGCATCCTCCTCCACCGCCTCTGTTGACCTCCTCGAGTGCCTGACTGTGGGTTGACAGTAGGTGGGATCTAGAACTTCATCAATTGTTGTGTTTGCACTCCCCTCACCCTCAGACCCAGCCTCTTCTTGCCCTGACCGAATATTTAAGTTGTCATCCCAATCTGGTATCTGCGTCTCATCGTCATCAGTATGTTCCTCATTGTCTATAACCACAGGTGTTACAGTTTGTGACAAAGGGTCAACATTATGCTCAGAAACTTGGTCCTCACGGCCTGAATCAGAGTCACAAAGGTTCTGGGCATCACTGCAGACCATTTCCTGGTCTGTACTCACTGTAGCTTGGGAGCAGACCTCTGATTCCCAGGCTATAGTGTGACTGAACAGCTCTGCAGACTCAGCCATTTCAGTTCCACCATACTGTGCAGGGCTGATTGAGACTTCAGAGCTGGGAGAAAGCAAGTTTGATTGGGATGACAACTCAGAGGACTGGTGTTTTTTGGATGCGGTAGTTGAGGTGGCTGAGAGGGCACTTGTTGGACCACTTGAGATCCATTCAAGCATTTTCCTTTTTTGCCCATCATCTACCTTTGTTCCTGTTGTTCGTGTCCGTAAAAAAGGGAGCACATCGGATTGTCCACGGTAAGTAGTAGACATCTTACTTTTGCTGGTAGATGGTCTATCTTCAGCAGATGTTAATGGAGCTTTGCCACCTTCCCCACGAACAAACCCTTTTTTTCCTTTTACAACACGCCTTTTCCCCTTTCCACCAGCATCTGTCATTTTGCCACTCATGTTGATTGCGACAAGATTGTGCACTTAATATGTGGTAGTAAAAATTGAGAGGTGGTGTAGATTGCAGCGGTGGTCTAGCTTTATTAACAGCAAAATAAACAACAATAATTATCCCTGACAATGCAACTACGGCCCTTAAACTGGCAGAATAAATTGCTAGTATAATGGCTTAGTTACAATGAGTTTGAGTGTGCAGTGCAGGCAGACGTGCTGCAAATATGTTTGCACTAGTGGGACAATACAGAAGTCCAATAGCCACGTTTAGGATGCCACTAAGTTCACTCAGTGTTTGCTAGTATAATGGCTTAGTAACAATGAGTTTGAGTGTGCAGTGCAGGCAGACGTGCTGCAAATATCTTTGCACTAGTCGGACAATACAGAAGTCCAATAGCCACGTTTAGGATGCCACTAAGTTCACTCAGTGTTTGCTAGTATAATGGCTTAGTTACAATGAGTTTGAGTGTGCAGTGCAGGCAGATGTGCTGCAAATATCTTTGCACTAGTGGGACAATACAGAAGTCCAATAGCCACGTTTAGGATGCCACTAAGTTCACTCAGTGTTTGCTAGTGTAATGGCTTAGTAACAATGAGTTTGAGCGTGCAGTGCAGGCAGATGTGCTGCAAATATCTTTGCACTACTGGGACTATACAGAAGTCCAATAGCCACGTTTAGGATGCCACTAAGTTCACTCAGTGTTTGCTAGTATAATGGCTTAGTTACAATGAGTTTGAGTGTGCAGTGCAGGCAGACGTGCTGCAAATATCTTTGCACTAGTGGGACAATACAGAAGGCCAACAGCCACGTTTAGGATGCCACTAAGTTCACTCAGTGTTTGCTTGTATAATGGCTTAGTAACAATGAGTTTGAGTGTGCAAAGGGCAGGAGGGTACAGTGGCAGGGTTGTGGGTCTCTGGGTAGAGGAAAGGAAGCCTGCCTTTCTATCCCTCCTAATGGGGAAATGCAGCGAGGAAATCCCTGACCTTAGCTACACAGACGCTGTCATCTTGTGTAGCTGTTAAACTCTGTTTTCACGGACCTGTCACCTATGGCTCTGACCCTGCCGGTATGAGCCTTTAAAAGGACTGATAGAAAGTGCTATCCCTATGCTGTACAGTGCTGTGTATGGAGCGTACACAGCAGTATCGGCGATAGGAGCTGCGCCAGTGATGACTGACACTAAGGACGCAGAAGGCAGATAATGGCATGCTGGAGGAAAATGTCCGGTTTTATAATGCAGGGACATGTGACATGGACATCCTATCACACATACCGTTGCTTCTCTGGCTAAAAGTCCACTTAGCTGTGTGTGTGTCTGGGATTGGCTGACATGCTGACCCGCCACACTACACGCGCGCACTTAGGGAAGGAAGACAAGGAAAAAAAAAAAAGATGGCGATCGCCATTTTCCATACAGCAGTGATCTGAATGCGCTGTTCCCGCACTCTATACACTGAAGTTTCATAATAGTGTGAGTCACAGAGTGACTTACACTATTACAGCAGAAAGCCAGCTAGGAATTAGCTAATCTTTTTGCTGCTAGAACCGTTCTCGAACGTATCTAGAACTATCGAGCTTTAGCAAAAAGCTCGAGTTCTAGTTCGATCTAGAACAGCCCCCAATATCACGCGAACTGGAGAACCTCAAACTGCGAACCGCGCTCAACTCTAGTATCAACCCTCTTAAGCCATCTATAATGGCAGACAGGTCATACATTTTTTTATAAAACGATACCTTGATAAAGTGCCTTGAAAAAATAGTTAATACCCAGTGAATGTTTCACATTACACCCATAAACCTAAGTGTATTTTATTTGGATTTTATGTGATATACCAACACAAAGTAGAAAGTATTTGTGAAGTATAAAGGAAATGATACATGGTTTTCTAAATATTTAAAAAAATATAAATCTGGAAATTATGACATGTATTTGTATTCAGACCTCCCTTAGTTAATACCATTTTTTTCCTGCAATTATTGATGCATTTGTTTTGGGATATCTCTGTAACAGGTTTGCAGATCAAGAGGCTGAAAATTTTGCCCAGAGTTCTTTGCTAAATAGCTCTAGCTCAGTGAGATTGGATGGAGAGCATCTCTGAACAGCAATTTTCAAGTCTTGCAATAAATGCTCAATGGGATTTAGGTCTAGAATTTTGCATTTAGTACAAAATGTTCTATTTTAGTCTCATCTCACCAAATACCCTTCTTCCACATGCTAGATGTGTCCACATGGCTTTTTGAAAATTGTAAAGGGGACTTCTTGTAGCTTAGGGCACAGTGTCGTACTATAAGGTTTAGATTAGGGACCCACTCAAGAGGTTTGCCGTGACGTGGCAGTGCGCTTAATACAGTCTGATCAGAATGGTAACAAAGAACCTCATGTTCTATTTAATTTGTTGCCTAACGGCTTTAGATCATTGTATTTTTTCGGATGTGTGATCCATGTCTTTTTGTCTAATGTGTGTGACTTCTTATAGCTTACTTTCAAAAATAATTTCCGAGTGCAATACCTTTTTTTCTCACATTAGACTCGTACGAGTTATACGCCACTGTGAGCCTATCCTAAGGCTGGAGTCACACTTATGTGTGACTCACGCGAGAATCATATCACATTGCCCGAACTGGCCACCGTCTCTTTTGACAGGAGCGGGTCAGCTGCATGGATTTCTATGCTGCTGATCCACTCATGTAATGCAATCCTCTCGTGAGTCACGCGCAAGTGTGACTCCCGAATAATAGTTGTCCTGTGGACAGATTTTCTCACTGTGGATCTCTGCAGCTTCTCCAAAGTGATCATGGTCTTCTTGGCTGCTTCTCTAATTATGAATATCCTTGCTTGAGATGTCAAGTTGGTGGACGGCTGTGTCTTGTTAAATTTTGAGATGTGTCATGTAACAACTAGTGAATGTGGACCAACTGCGGCATGAGCCGGGGTGACCCTGGATAAGTATGACTAAGTGCCTACCTTGTTTTTGCAGAGGTCTGTGATGGTGAGGATAGGTTTGATCCACAGGTAGTCACTAGGTGCTACTTGTAGGTAGTCTGCAGGCCGGCAGTAGCTGACTTGAAGATCAGGGTGCAGGAAACGTACAATACAAGACCCAGAGACATGGTCAGACAAACCAAAAACAGTATAAACAGGACATGAACAGGAAACATAGGCAAATACAGGAGAGAAGACATAAGAACAAACAGGAGGCAAGCCAGGAAATGTCAGAACAAACAGGAGGCAAACCAGTAGAGGTCAAGAAAAATGGGAGGCAAGCCAGGACAAAAACAGGAGAGACAAAACAGAGACCAAACAAAAAGGGTTCCGAGGAGCCATACAAGCAGCTATTTTAAATCAGATACCACATTAGAGACAAAATGGAGAGACCAAACAGTCAGAGCCCCCAAGATCATGCACCTATGTGGAGGAAGAGGCTGCCTGATATACCGAGTGCTGGCAGGGAATTCAATGAGGAAAAAACTATCTGCATGACACAGTGAATACAAATTCTAGCAGAGTCTGACATGCCTCCCTATAGCCAGGATGAAACTCAGCAACAGGCGGATGCAGCAGATCTGGGAGAGCTGCATGAAAAAGCTCAAAAAGATGGCCAGGCACAGGATGGTGACCATATTGAGTATGACAATGCATACCAGTCATGCGGTCACAGATGTACTAGTACACCTCTACTTAAGCCCCCTTCAACATTGGCTAGACAAACAGAACCCCTAAAGATTGGAGGGAGCACAGAGTGCTGAAAAACTAGGGCAGATAGAGTACTGATGACAGTAATGGCAAACAGGAAACTGCAGGCAACAAGTAAAATAATCTTTAGAGTAAATGGAAGTACAACAACCCCAGAAGCTGTACAGAGACAGACAAACATTTTGGAAACTAAAAACAGGCTCAGACAGAAGATTAACAAGACTTGAATGGAAATAGACAAGACTCCAGAGACACAAGATGCCACAGACCAGAAGGTACAAGCACACAAAGCCATGAGACTGCAAGAAACATCCTGTGGCCCACAGCTGGGCCCAGTCATGGACTAAAAAATGGATTCAGACAGACGAAAAAAAATTCCAAGGCCTATGAAAGTGTCAGTGAGGTCAATGTCCTGATATTACTGTGATTTTAACATTTGAACAAAATGCGCCTGTTTGCTGAATCTGTAGTGTCCACCACCACCCAAACAACAGTCTTGCCAGCGGAAACAGGTAAATTAGTGATAAAATCCATGGACAAATGAGTCCAGGGCCTATCCGGAATTGGTAAGGGCACTAATTCCCCGGCCGGCCGGTTATGGGGAACTTTAGCACGTGCACACGCATCACAAGCAGACACAAACACGGCGACATCGGAGTACATAGAGGGCCACCAAAAGAACCTGGCAATAGTCTTATGAGTAGCTGAGACGCCAAGATGACCACCAAGCACAGAGTCATGAAATTCCTGGAGAACCCGTAATCGAAACTGGACAGGAACAAACAATTTGGCATCGGATAATGAAGGAGGGGCCAATGCCTGTGCAACACGAATCTCAGCCTCCAATCCGGAGGATAAAACAGCAACGACTACCCCATGAGGAAGAATGGAGGAAGGAGGTTCGGGAGGTGAAAACGGATCCAAACTGCGAGATAATGCATCCGCCTTAACATTCTTAGAACCGGGCCAAAAAGTAATGGAAAAGTAAAAATGGGAAAAAAAGTGACCACCTAGCCTGTCTAGGAGTCAACCGTTTAGCAGACTCGATGTAAGACAGGTTTTTATGGTCCATAATAACAGTGATCCGATGAACAGCCCCCTCCAAAAAATGCCTCCATTCTTCGAAGGCCAACTTTATGGCCAACAACTCTCGATTCCCTACATCAAAATTCTTCTCAGCAAAAGAAAATTTTTTGGAGAAGAAGGCACACGGTCTTAAATTAGTTAAAGTAGCGGGTCCTTGGGAGAGCACCGCCCCCACACTCACCTCTGAAGCATCAACCTCCACAATAAATGGCTGAGAGAGGTCAGGTTGAACAAGTACAGGAGCAGTCATAAAACATTCCTTTAACCTCAGAAATGCTTCTATCGCCTGCGGTGACCACTCCCTAAGATCAGCTCCCTTGCGGGTGAGATCCGTGAGTGGCTTCACCACTTGAGAAAACCCTTTAATAAATTTCCTGTAATAATTGGCAAAACCCAGAAAACGCTGCAGAGCCTTGAGGTCTCTGGGTTGCACCCAATTATAAATGGCTTGTACTTTTCTGGGATCCATCCGAAAACCATCAGGAGACAGAATAAAACCTAGAAAGGTGATTTCTTGGACACAAAAAGTACATTTTTCAGGTTTAGCAAATAGGGAATTCTCCCGTAACCTATGAAGTATTGTATGTACATGATCAATATGAGACTCTTTGTTGGACGAGAAGGCAAGAATATCATCTAGGTACACAACCATAAAACGGCCAATAAATTCAGAAAAAATATCGTTCATAAAATTCTGAAACACTCCAGGAGCATTAGTAAGGCCGAAAGGCATGACCAAGTTTTCAAAAAGGCCCTCTGAGGTAAGGAATGCAGTTTTCCACTCATCCCCTTCCTGAATGCGAATGAGGTTATAGGCTCCCCTGAGATCAAGCTTGGAGAACCATTTAGCTCCAGATAACTGATTATAGAGGTCCGGGATGAGTGGAAGTGGATAGGTATTTCTCACCGTGATCTTATTAAGTTCCCGAAAATTGAGGCAAGGGCGTAGGCCACCATCCTTCCTCTTAACGAAAAAGAACCCAGCAGCAACAGGTGAGACAGAAGGACAGATGTGTCCCTTACGTAAACTATCGGATATGTAATTTTTCATGGCAGTGCGTTCCGGGCCAGAAAGATTATACAAACGGGCCTTGGGTAATTTGGCACCTGGAACCAGGTTAATAGCACAATCGTAAGGACGGTGTGGTGGCAGGACCTCAGCCTCTTTTTCAGAGAACACGTCTCCAAAATCCTTCAGGTACTCCGGAATACCCTCCAGATTGAAGACACCTGAACAGTGATAAGACATCCATTAGAACATTTAGGACCCCATTTAACAATATCGCGAGAGTCCCAGTCAATTACAGGATTATTATTATTTATTATTATTTATTATTATTATAGCGCCATTTATTCCATGGCGCTTTACAAGTGAAAGGGTATACATACAACAATCATTAACAGTACATAACAGACTGGTACAGGAGGAGAGAGGACCCTGCCCGCGAGGGCTTACAGTCTACAGGGAATGGGTGATGGTACAATAGGTGAGGACAGAGCTGGTTGCACAGTTGTCTACTGGACTGAGGGCTATTGTAGGTTGTAGGCTTGTTGGAAGAGGTGGGTCTTGAGGTTCCTCTTGAAGCGTTCCACGGTAGGGGAGAGTCTGATGTGCTGAGGTAGAGCGTTCCAGAGTATGGGGGATGCACGGGAGAAATCTTGTACGCGATTGTGGGAAGAGGAGATAAGGGAGGAGCAGAGAAGGAGATCTTGTGAGGATCTGAGGTTGCGTGCAGGTAGGTACCGGGAGACTAGGTCACAGATGTAGGGAGGAGACAGGTTGTGCATGGCTTTGTATGTCATGGTTAGTGTTTTGAACTGGAGTCGTTGGGTGATGAGAAGCCAGTGAAGGAATTGGCAGAGTGGCGAGACTGGGGAGTAGTGAGGGGAGAGGTGGATTAAGCGGGCCGCAGAGTTTAGGATAGATTGCAGGGGTGCAAGAGTGTTGGAAGGGAGGCCAGAGAGCAGGAGGTTGCAGTAGTCAAGGCGGGAGATGATGAGGGCATGCACTGATGTTTTTGCTGATTCTTGGTTAAGGAAAGCACGGATCCGGGAGATGTTTTTGAGTTGTAATCGGCATGAGGTGAAGAGGGCTTGGATGTGTGGCTTGAAGGATAGAGCAGAGTCGAGGGTCACTCCAAGGCAACGAGCTTGTGAAACTGGGGAGAGTGAGCAACCATCGAGTTTGATGGAAAGGCTTGTTGGAGGAGATGAGTGAGGAGGAGTAAAGACAATGAATTCTGTTTTGTCCATGTTAAGTTTTAGGAATCGCACAGAGAAGAAGGATGAAATAGCAGACAGACATTGTGGGATTCTGGTTAGTAGAGAGGTAATGTCAGGTCCAGAGAGGTAGATCTGTGTGACATCGGCATAGAGATGATACTGGAAGCCGTAGGACTCAATGAGCTGTCCCAGGCCGAAGGTGTAGATGGAGAACAGCAGGGGTCCAAGAACTGAGCCTTGGGGAACACCGACAGATAGGGGGCGAGATGAGGAAGTGGTGTGAGAATGGGAGACGCTGAAAGTTCGGTCGGTTAGGTATGAGGATATCCAAGATAGGGCCAAGTCTGTGATGCCCAGAGATGAGAGAATCTGTAGTAGGAGGGAATGGTCTACTGTGTCGAATGCAGAGGACAGGTCCAGGAGGAGGAGGACAGAGTAGTGTCGCTTGGCTTTGGCGGTTAGTAGGTCGTTAGTGACTTTAGTTAGATTTAGTTAGATTATGCATGTGCAACCAGGGGAATCCCAGCACCAGTCCCGCAGGGAGATTATCCATGATATAACATGAAATAAGTTTCTGATGAAGGGACCCCACTTTAAGCAAAAATTCCTCACAGACAAATTCAACCACATTTCATGACAATGGTGTCCTATCAATAGCAATAATGTGAACCGGAGTCTCTAGCCTAACTGTCCCTATCTTAGCTTTGGAAACCAGACTGGGGTCAATGAAGTTCATGGAGGAACCACAGTCCATGAAAGCAGAGGCTGGAATACAACAGTCTCCTATTACAAGTTCCACCTCAAGCAAATTTTTTTTGAAAGAGGAAAAGGGTACCTGACGGTCTGGGTGACCTCCTTGAACATCACCCAGACCTAAGCGTTTCCCGACGGTTTAGTAGCAGGAGGACAGGTAGGACAGTCCTTCCTCCAATGTCCCGGACTTCCACAGTAGAAACACAATTTCCACTCCCGTCATCGTCTCCTCTCCTTCTCCTTGGAATCTGTGGCACTGACCTCCATGGGCTCCGCAAGTGGAACAACCTCAGCTTTGACCGGGCATAATGAGGTTTCCCACAGGGTCACTCCTCTCTCCTGCAACCTCTGATCCATCCGTACTGCCTGGGTCATGGCCTCCTCCAAAGAACTGGGTGGAGGATGAAGGGCCAGTGAAATCCTTATGACAGATTCCCTTTAAAATGAGAAGCATTATGTTAGGAAAATGAAAAACATTGCATTATAGCATAAAAACATGTGTGTACAACACTGGTAATATTGTTAGGTCTGGGCCTGATTTTCTACATCAGAGCCAGGAGAACTTTCCATCATTGATGTAATAATAAATGCTTAATTTGACAGCAATAGTGTAAATGCAAACAACTTCACCACCTTCAAAACTCCATGATGCAACAGATGATTAGCACACAACCTAAATCTAAATTTGTATATAACCACCACATTAATTTATTTTATTATATTACTGCAACACAGCAGTTTCATGTGAACTGATTGTTTCATCTTATGTACTAGAATGCCGTACAGTAAACTAGATATTAACAATGGAAGCACAGTGGTTGCATACACGGTTCTTTAGAATGTGAATTTTATCAGTGAATTCTAAAGGAATATGTTAGGACATCTGTCCATGAGTTGTATGTCAAGTCGCCGTGTGTCACGTAGCAAGACATTGACCTTAAACTTACAAATTGTTCAACAAAACAATGTTTGGAATGGCCAAGTCAAAGTCATAAACTTAACAGGCTTGTCTACTACTCAGACTAAAAGGGGCTTTACATGCTGCGACATTGCTAGCAATTGCTAGCGATGTTGCGCGCGATAGAACCCGCCCGTGTGTGTGTGCGATATTGTGTGATTGCTGCCATAGCGAACATTATCGCTACGGCAGCGTCACACGCACATACATGTGCAGCGACGTCGCTGTGCCCGCCGAACAATCCCTCCTTCAAGGGGGAGGTGTGTTCGGCGTCACAGCGACGTCACCGTGACGTCACTAATCGGCCGGCCAATAGAAGTGCAGGGGCGGAGAGAAGCGGGGCGTAACATCACGCCCACCTCTTTCCTTCCGCATTGCCAGTGGACGCAGGTAAGGAGATGGTTGTCGGTCCTGCGGTGTCACACACAGCGATGTGTGCTGCCGCAGGAATGACAAACAACATCGTACCTGTGGCAGCAGCGATATTAACCTCATAACGACGGCCGTACGACTTAAAGCGGCGGCAAAACAGGGTACTTATTCTGTTCCGCCGCTTTAAAGCGGCGGCCCGAAAAAACCCTGTAGCGCCCCCCAGCGACCGAAAATCTCGGGGGTTTCAGCTACCGGGGGTAGCTGAGACCCCCCAGATTATGAATCGGGGTGTTTTTTCTGGACCCCGTTAATGCGATCGCCGGTATACACCGTATACCGGCGACAACATTAAAAGAAAATAAATGGCCGGTAAAATTGATTTATTTCTCATCTGACGTGATCAAACATGTCAGATGAGAAATAAATATGAGCCCTTAGTGCCCCCAAAGCCCCTGGTACCGGAGAGTCCCCCCACCACCCCCACCCCCCCTCCGGAAAATCCAAGATGGCGCCGACGCGCGCTGAAAACTCCCGCCGCCGCCGGCTCTGCATTCATTTCCCTCCGATCTGAAATGATCAAACATTTCAGATCGGAGGGAAATGTCCTCCCCCTGACCCCTCCTCCGGTACACCGGAGCTCTCTGGTCACCGGAGCCCCCTCCGGTTCTCCAGAGCCGCCTCCCCCCTCCCCCCTCCGGAGCGTGGAAGATGGCGGCCGCATTCATCCTGCTCTTTCTGCCGCATGTGACACGTCAAATGCAGCAGAAAGTTGTCCCCAGGTCCCGCCGTCACCCCCCCAGCCCTCGGTTTTACGTTACCTGGCTGCTGGTGCTCCGGTCCCGCGATCACGCCGCCTCCTTCTTGAAAGCTGGCGGCGCATGCGCAGACAGCGGCTGTCAGCTGGATCCCTGCAAGCAGGGACGCTGACGTCGCTACTGCACAGGCTGCTCCACTGTGGACCGGGGGAGGGTGAGTGCGGTAATCTGCAGCCACACTCCTCACATGGAGAGACTGCTGTTCTAGAAAATGGGGGGTACGTTCTGTGAGCGTGCCCCTCATATTCTAGAATGAGGTTACTGCAGGTCACTCTGCCCTAGGTTGGACCGGGGCAGTGTGAGTGCAGTATTCTCAGATTACTGCACCCACACTGCTCATGGAGAGCTTGCTCTTCCAGAAAATGGGGGATACGTTCCCTGAACGTGCCCCCCATATTCTAGAAGATCCAGAGTCGGTGTGGGACCTCCAAAATGGATTACAGCGACCGAAATTTATTTATTTTCAATAAATTGGTAAAAGAGGAATGTTTCGGGGAGTTTTTTTTTCAAATAAATTTTTTTTTTGTCTTTATTTTTTTCTATTACTTGACTGGGTTAGTAATGTCGGGTATCTATTTAGATGCCGTGACATCACTAACCCCAGGGCTTGATGCCAGGTGACATTACAGCTGGTATCAACCCCGTATATTACCCCGTTTGCCACCGCACCAGGGCACGGGATGAGCTGGAGCGAAGCGCCAGGATTGGCGCATCTAATGGATGCGCCACTTCTGGGGCGGCTGCGGCCTGCTATTTTTAGGCTGGGAAGAATCCAATAACCATGGCTCTTCCCACCCTGAGAATACCAGACCCCAGCTGTCCGCTTCACCTTGGCTGGTGATCTAATTTGGGGGGGACCCCACGTTTTTTTTTTTTTAAAAAAACGCCTGGGGAGCCCTCCAAATTGATCACCAGCCAAGGTGAAGCTGTCAGCTGTGGTTTGCAGGCTACAGCTGTCTGCTTTACCCTAGCTGGCTATCAAAAATAGGGGGGACCCCACGTCGTTTATTTTAATTATTAATTTTTTGGGGGGCTAAATACAAGGCTAGGCACCCTTTAGTGCCACATGAAAGGCACTAAAGGGCGCCAGCTTAGAATATGCAGGGGGTGGGACGTTATATTTGTTTGACATCTATCCATTCATCCATTGTAGCATTTTAGGCTGTGCGCCCACAATCGGGATTTCCAGCGTTTTGGGCGCAGAGTGTTTTCCCTGTGTCCATAGCGCTGCGTTGTGCAGTAGAAGCACAGTGGAAGGATTTTTAGAAATCCCGTGCCCACTGTGCTTCTTTTCTCCGCAGCATACACTGACCTGTGGTGCAGCTTCCCGAGCCTCAGCATGTCAATTTATGCTGCGGAGATGAGTGTTCTCTGCAGGTAGCATAGAGCTCCACAGCGGCCTGAACCCAAATCGTGGGCATGGGCAGCTGCGTTCTCCCGTGGACAACACTCACATCTCTGCAGGAAGGCTGACACTGTATACTAGACGCCGTGTCGCTGGATCATGGCCACATAGCCTAAAAGTGAGACATTTGTTGCTACAGCAACATTTTTGTGAAGTACCTGTGGATTCAAAATGCTTACTATACTCCTGAATAAAATCCAGTTTCCAAAATGGAGTCACTTGTGGGGGGTTTTTAATGTATAGGTACCCAAGGGGCCCTGCTAATGTGACATGGTGCCCGCAATTTATCTCAACTTTTCCAGAATTCAAATGGTACTCCTTCCATTCCAAGCCCTCCCATTTATCCCAACAGAGGTTTTTGGCCACATGTGGGGTATCCCTGTGCTCATAAGACATTGGATAACAACCTGTTGGGTCCACGGTTTGTTGTTGTCTCTTGAAAAAGTGAGAAATTTGATGCTAAAGCAACATTTTTGTGAAAAAAATGAAAATTTTCAATATGGCAACCTAAGCTTATCAAATTCTGTGAAGTATTCGTGGTTTCAAACTGCTCACTATACACCTAGATAAAAGCCTTGAGGTGTCTTGTTTCCAGAATGGAGTCACTTGTGGGGGACCTCCACTGTTTAGGCACCTCAGGGGCTCTCCAAATGCAACCTGGCGTCCGTTATTGATTCCAGCCAATTTTGCAGTCAAATGGCACTCCTTCCCTTCCGAGCCCTGCCATGCGCCCAAACAGTTGATTTCCACCACATATAAGGTATCGCCAAACTCAGGAGAAATTGCACAATAAATGTTATGCTGAATTTTTTCCTTTTACTCTTGTAAAAAAAAAGCTACCTGGTTGAAATAACAATTTTGTGGTAAAATTTTTTTTTTTTTTTTTCATGGCTCAACGTTATAAAATTCTGTGAAGCACCTGGGGGTTCAGGGTACTCACCAAACATCTAGATAAATTCCTTGAGGGGCCTAGTTTCCAAAATGAGGTCACTTGTGCGGGGTTTCTGCTGTTTAGGTACCTTAGGGGTCCTCCAAATGTGACATGGTGCCCGCAATCTTTTTCAGCCAAATTTCCTTTCCAAAATTCAAATATTGCTCCTTTCGTTCCAAACCCTCCCATTTGTCCAAACAAAGGTTTCAGACCACATGTGAGGTATCACCGCGCTCATAAAAAAGTGGTTAACAAACCTTGAGGTCAAATTTTTGGAATTACCTCTTGAAAAAGTGAGAAAATTGATGCTAAAGCAACATTTTTGAGAAAATTATTAAAATTTTCAATATGACAACGTAACGTCAACAAAATCTGTGAAGTACCTGTGGATCTAAAATGCTCACTATACCCCTAGATAGAAGCCTTGAGGGGTCTAGTTTCTAAAATGGTGTCACTTGTGAGGGGGTTCTTCTGTTTAGGTACCTTAGCGGACCTGTAAATGCAACATGGTGCCCGCAATCTATTTCAGCCAAATTTGCTTTCCAAAATTCAAATATTGCTTCTTCTGTTCCGAGCCCTCCCATTTGTCCAAACAGAGGTTTCTGACCATATGTGGGGTATCGGCGCACTCATAAGAAAGTGGGGAACAAGTTTTGGGGTCCATTTTGTTGTGTTATTTCTTCTAAAAGTGAATAAATTTGGGTTAGAGCAACATTTTTAGGTAAAATTTAATTTTTGCTATTTTTCATTCCACATTGCTTTTGTTCATGTGAAGCACCTGAAGGGTTAAAAAACTTCTTGAATGTGGTTTTGAGTACTTTGGGGGGTGCAGTTTTTATAATGGTGTCACTTTTGGGTATTTTCTGTCATCTAGGCCTATTGAAGTCACTTCAAATGTGATGTGGTCCCTAAAAAAATAGTTTTGTAAATTTTGATGTAAAAATGAGAAATCGCTGATAAACTTTGAACCCCTCTAACTTCCTAACAAAAAAAATTTTGTTTCCAAAATTGTGCTGATGTAAAGTAGACAAGTGGAAAATGTTATTTATTAACTATTTTTTGTCACAGAAATCTCTGGTTTAACGGTATAAAAATTCAAAAGTTGAAAATTCCTAAATTTTCAAAATTTTTGCCAATATTCAATTTTTTTCATAAATAAACGCAAAAAATATTGTCCTAAATTTGGTACTAACATGAAGTCCAATATGTGACGAAAAAACAATCTCATAATCACCGAGATCCGTTGAAGCGTTCCAGAGTTATAACCTCATGAAGTGACACTGGTCAGAATTGCATAATTTGGTCTGGTCATTAAGGTGAAAATTAGCTCCGTCACTAAAGGGTTAAGAAAAGGAGGATCGTGTCAACGATCACCATTTTTGAACGATTTTTCGATCGTTGATTGTTGCTCCTTGGCTTTACATGCTGCGATGTTGCTACCGGCGCCGGATGTGCGTCACTAACGACGTGACCCCGACGATATATCGGTAGCGATGTCGCAGCGTGTAAAGCCCCTTTAATACTTATATCTTCAGATGAATCGAACACCAAGAGGAAGTTAGAGCTGCAGCCGTCAGCTAATTATATTTGATATATCCGAAGGCGCGAGAATAAAGCCAGCAATGACTGGGCGCAGGTCTCGCATGATTTAGAAACATCACGTGAGTCCCAGAAGAGTGAGTGCCGACACCGCTGGAATGGCACCTGCACTGGAGGTTATTTTAAGTGTTTTTATCTCTGATTGAGATGGGATTTTCTGAGTAGCAGACAACCCCTTTAATCTTGTTGAAATGTTGTTCTAAAGTGAGCAGAAGAAACCCACCAACGAAATAGAGTTGGAGGTGTTTTGAGAGGAATGGGTTGAAATTCCACCAAGTCGATGTGCAAGACTAATCAACTTTTACCAGAAATCTTCAAATGTAGTTATTACAGCAGATAACATTAGATACTGAAAGCAAAGGTTCACATACTTTAGCAGCTCATAGACATATATTTGATAATTTTCTTTAATAAAACAGGATAAAGTGTAATATTTTTGAATAGTTTCATTTTTTTCTGTATCAATGTAGTGTTAGGTCAAATTCATGCAAATACATAGACAATTCTGAAGGGTTCACAAACTTTCAAGTAATGATGTGTACATATAAATATAATATTCAGTGCTCAGGATAAGTGAATGCACTCCCTTTGAAAAGTAAAATTTTAATCAATAGCTAACCGAACACAAGACCAGTTTCCTAAGTTTTGACAAGACTGAGTGTTATAGAACATTTCACCCACAACATGAAAGTAAGATTAATAATATCAAATTGAAAAAGAAGGAGTGGCACTCACCATAACATGCAGAAAATTACTTTATTTCATGAGAAAACATGAAATCACTGCGGGCCGAGAAGTGGATACATGCCGCGCTTCAACAGGAAGGAATAACGGTTAAGTTTCCTTCTGGCCTTAACTGTTAATAGGTTGGATTTAATACCCAATGGTAGCATATTTATAGATATATAAGATAGAAATGAGACCTTGAGCGCCTTGTGATTTAACAATACCTCTCAGTGGGAAGGTCGATATCAATTTATCAGTACACAAATTATATAATTGAGTTTGAAGTGCTGACCTGACTTGAAGGTATAACATTTTTTTTGGATCTTATAACTAGAGTTGAGCGCGGTTCGCGGTTCTCCAGTTCGCGGTTCGAGTGATTTTGGGGGCTGTTCTAGATCGAACTAGAACTCGAGCTTTTTGCTAAAGTTCGATAGTTCCAGTTACAATCGAGAACGGTTCTAGCAGCAAAAAACAGGGCTTTTTACAGCTACAGTGTGCAGGAGCCATCGCTGGCAGCCTGCCAGAAGCTGGTAACCAAGATAAACATCGGGTATCCAAGCAAAGCGCTTTGGTTAGTAACCCGATATTTATCCTAGTTATGTGTGCAGGAAGCCCACACTTCCCCGCTCAGCTCACTCCGCCCCCTCCTGCACGCGGCATGTACACATACATACACACACACACACACTTACCTGTCCCCAGCCAAGCAGTCCACGACACTGACGTCCTCAGCGCCACATGACCCCGCTAGGCTCCACCCACTTTGCACTCCGCCGCCAGCACACATGGCTCCGCCCACCTGGCACTCTGCACACATGGTCCCGCTAGGCTCCGCCCACCTGACACTCTGCACACAAGGTCCCGCTAGGCTCTGCCCACCTGGAACTCTGCACACATGGCGCTGCTAGGCTCCGCCCACCTGGCACTCTGCACACATGGCGCTGCTAGGCTCCGCCCACCTGTCACTCTGCACACATGGCCACGCTAGGCTCCGCCCACCTAGCATTTTGCACACATTGCCCCGCTAGGCTCCGCCCACCTGTCACTCTGCACACATTACCCCGCTAGGCTCCGCCCACCTGTCACTCTGCACACATGGTTCCGCTAGGCTCCGCCCACCTGGCACTCTGCACACATTGCCCCGCTAGGCTCCGCCCACCTGTCACTCTGCACACATTACCCCGCTAGGCTCCGCCCACCTGTCACTCTGCACACATGGTCCCGCTAGGCTCCGCCCACCTGGCACTCTGCACACATGGTCCCACTAGGCTCCGCCCACTTGTCACTCTGCACACATTACCCCACTAGGCTCCGCCCACCTGGCACTCTGCACACATGGTCCCGCTAGGCTCCGCCCACCTGGCACTCTGCACACATGGTCCCACTAGGCTCTGCCCACCTGGCACTCTGCACACATGGTCCCGCTAGGCTCCGTCCACCTGGCACTCTGCACACATGGTCCCGCTAGGCTCCGCCCACCTGGCACTCTGCACACATTACCCCGCTAGGCTCCGCCCACCTGGCACTGTGCACACATGGCACTGCTAGGCTCCGCCCAACTGGCACTCTGCACACATGGTCCCGCTCGGCTAACCTGCGGTGATGAAGTCCCGACCTCAGCGCTGTCACTGTCCTCCATGGCCGCCGCTTGTCACATCACCTTCTCTCGCTTCCGACCTGAGACTGTGACTAGCGGTGACGTCACGGGCCTCTCGCGATACTTGGCTGTGAAGATGATTGAAGTCAGTGTTCAGAAGATCAGCGCAGGTAATGTACCTCGCTGACAGCAGCACTTGTCATCCCCTGCAGTGACCTGGGCTGACCTTCTGATGTTAGCTCAGGTCACTGCACTGCTCTCCCAGCCAATGGGGAACATCCTGCTCTTCATTGACTGGGACAGTGTGGATCATCATGGGAACCCCTTGGATTACACCAGACCTGGATTTGTTTTTCTTTCTAATAAATTGGTTAAAGAGGGAATGTATTGGGGAATGTTTTTTCAAATAAAAATGTGTTTGTCGTCTATTTTTTTTTTTTACTGACTGGGTTAGTGATGTCGGGTATCTGATAGATGCCTGACCTCACCAACCCCAGGGCTTGGTACCAGGTGACATTACACATCTGGTATTAACCCCATATATTACCCCATTTGCCACCTCACAAGGGCACGGGATGAGCTGGGGCGAAGCACCAGGATTGGCGCATCTAATGGATGCGCCACTTCTGGGGCGGCTGCGGCCTGCTATTTTTAGGCTGGGGAGAGTCCAATAACCATGGACCTCCCTAGTCTGAGAATATCAGACCCCAGCTGTCTGCTTTACCTTGGCTGGTCATCCAATTTTGGAGGGACCCCTACGTGTTTTTTTTTTTTTTAAATTATTTATTTAATTTAAAATAACAGCGTGGGGTGCCTCAGTTTTGGATTACCAGCCAAGGTGAAGCTGCCAGCTGTGGTCTGCAGGCTGCAGCCGTCTGCTTTACCCTAGCTGGCTACAAAAATAGGGGGAACCCTACGTCATTTTTTTTCTCATTTTTTTGGCTAAATACAAAGCTAAGCACCCCTTAGTGCCACATGAAAGGCACCAAAGGGTGCAAAATTACAAAATGCAGGAAAGTGGGACATTATGTGTCTTTCTGCCATTATAATGACAGAAAAGACTGATATGAAGTGTACAAGCACTGTAAAATCACCAGAGCGCTCTACGCTGTGAAAAGCAGTAGAAAATGGCACTGGAGTGAACATGTGAGCGCCTCATGTAGGTTGAAGCTATGGATCCTGAGTAAATTTATGTATTTTCCCTCCTTCAGTTTTTTTGCAGTACGCAAAAAAAAACAGAAGGCACACGGATGACAAACAGATGCCATACGGACCGTCTACGGAACGGAAATGGATGCCACACGGATGCACCCGTGGAAGAAAACGGACTGTTTTTTGCAGTCCGCAAAAATGGATCGGTCGTGTTAATGTAGCCTTATTCTGATCTGCCGTTTATAAACAGCAGGCAGAAATAAGTTAATAGCGCCCCCCAGCGTCAGAAAATCTCCGGGGTTTCAGGCGTAGCTGAGATCCTGGAGATCCTGATTCAGGACGGTTTTTCCGGTCCCCACTCACGTGATCACAGGTATACACCATATACCGATGATCACGTTACAGTAAATGACAGCGCCGGTAAAAAATTATTTATCTCCCATCTGGCATGAACAAACATGATAAATCTCCTACCTGGTCCCCTCCGGTCCCCCGGTGTCGCCAAAGTGCCCCCCCTGATGCCCTCCCAGAAATTCAAGATGGCCGCGCGCACAGCAGCGCGCCCGCCGCATTCACCCTACTCTTATTTCTGTCGCATGTGCCATGACACATACAACAGAAAACTCCTCCCCAGGCCCTGCCAGGTCACCCCCTATAAACCCACCGGTGTTCCCCGGTGTCCCACGGTACCTGTGCTGCGTTGATCCCCCGCGGCCCTCTCCTTCACAATAGACGCTGCCGCATGCACAGAGCGGCTGTCAGCTCAAGTTCCTGTGTTCAGACACAGTGAGTGGTGGTTATGTATCTGTAAGCTAAATGGGCGGCACGGTGGCTCAGTGGTTAGCACTGCAGTCTTGCAGCGCTGAAGTCCTGGGTTCAATTCCCACCAAGGACACCATCTGCAAGGAGTTTGTATGTTCTCCCTGTGTTTGCGTGTGTTTCCTCTGGGTACTCTGGTTTCCTCCCACACTCCAAAGACATACAGATAGGGAATTTAGATTGTGAGCCCCAATGGGGACAGTGTTCCCAATGTATGCAAAGCGCTATGGAATTAATAGCGCTAAATAAATTAATAAATTATTATTATTACTGCAATGCCATGCTCATGAGATAAGGAACATAGTTGATCAGGAGAGCTATATACTACATTTCCAAATCGAGGCATTTGATTTTATAGTTGCCCTGCTGAACGACTACCAAACATGAGAATCCGTTATACGCCACAAGAAAACACATCTAAATAGCGAGCTCTGTTGTTTAGTATTCATTCAGCTGGATAACTGGACTTAAAGGGGTATTCCATCTCCAAGATCCTATCCCCAATATATAGTAGGTGGAATAGCAATAATATCAGCAAATACCAATATTTGGAAATGTAGAATAGTTCTCCTGATTAGGCATGCCCTTACCTCATGAGCAGCTTTGGTAGCAACCGTTACGACATGGACTCTGCTGCTGTGGACCCGGGGAGAGTGAGTGCAGATTCATTGCACCCACACTCCTCACATGGAGGGTCTGCACTCCTAGAAAATGGGGGATACGTTCCCATTTTTTCCTTACGATAAATTTGTGAAAGAGGGAATGTTTTGGGGAGTTTTCTTGCAAATAAATTTTTTTTGTCGATTTTTTTTGTTAGTACTGACAGTTTGTGATGTCAGGTATCTGATAGACACCATGACATCACAAACTGCTGGGCTTGATGTCAGGTGACTTTACAACTAGTATCAACCCCATTTATTACCCCGTTTGCCACTGCACCAGGGCACGGGATGAGCTGTGGTGAAGCGCCAGGATTGGCGCATCTAGTGGATGCACCACGTCTGGGGTGCCTGTGGCCTGCTATTTTTAGGCTGTGAAGGCCCAATAACTATGGACATTCCCACCCTGAGAATACCAGACCACAGCTGTCCGCTTTACCTTGGCTGGTGATCCAATTTGGGGGGGACCCTACTTATATTGTGTAATTATTAATAATTATAAAAAAAGAGCCTGGGGGGACCTCCACATTGGATCCCCAACCACGGTAAAGCTGCCAGCTGTGGTTTTCAGGCTACAGCCGTCTGCTTTACCCTAGCTGGCTATCAAAAATGGGGGGAACCCAACATCATTTTTTTTTTAACTATTTTTTAAATAAAAAAAATTAATGGGCTTCCCTGTATTTTGATTGCCAGCCAAGGTAACGCCAGGCAGATGGGGGTGGCAACCCATAGCTGTCTGCTTTATCTGCACTGAGAATCAAAAATACCGCGTAGCGCTATGTCATTTTTTTTAAAGATTTATTTTTACAGCACTGTCATGTCAGGCAATCAAAATACAGAGAAGCCCTTTTTGTTTTTAGTTATTTAAATATATAATTAAAAAAAATATATATGGGCTCCCGCTGCATTTTTTGTATTGCTAGCTAAGGGTAATCCAAGCAGCTACTGGCTGCTAACCCCCACTGCTTGGTGTTACCTTCACTGGCAATGGAAAATCCAGGGAAGCATTTTTTATTTTTTTTGCCAAAAAACTACAAAAAAATGACGTGGGCTTCGCCATATTTTTGTATGCTAGCCAGGTACAGCTGGCAGGTACGGGCTGCCCCCAACCCCCAGCTGCCTATTTGTACCTGGCTGGGAACTACAAATATAGGGAAAGCTCTTTAATTAATTAATTTAATTAATTAATGAATTTTATGAAATAATTTAAAAAAAAAACGACGTGGGATTCGCCCCATTTTTGTGTCCAGCCGGGTACAACTAGGCAGCTGGGGATTGGAATCCACAGCACAGGTTAGCCTGAGGTTTCTGGGCCCCTCTGCTGCGAATTGCAGTCCACAGCCGCCCCAGAAAATGGCGCTCTCATAGAAGCGCCATCATCTGGCGCTGTATCCAACTCTTCCAACAGCCCTCGAGCCGGGTGGCTTGTTGGGTAATCATGAGTTAATACTGGCTTTGTTTTACTAGCCAGTATTAAGCCAGAGATTCTTAATGTCAGGCACGTTTGACCCGGCCATTAGGAATCTCCAATATAGGGTTAAAAAAAAACACCACACAGAGATAAAATACTTTAATAGAAATAAATACACAGACACATTAGAGACTCCATCTTTATTATCCCCTGTCACCCCTCCACAATCCTACTCTTCTGTCTTCTTTCCCCTTCAACACATGCAGCTCTGTCTGCTCCATCAGACAGCAGTGCATGGGAGAAAGGACGCTGTGCTCTGTGTGCAGAAATCACTCTGTGAGAGTGACCACAGGCTCCCGGCTGTAAGCGGTGGCATGGGTTGCCATAGCAACGCTGCTCCGATCACGTGATTCCGGTGCCGCTGCGTGCTGGTAGCGGGACGTCCCCGTCACCGCTACCAAGCGCGTTGCTATGGCAACGGGGATCTCCGTGGTTGACCGGCTGTGTCAGCCGGTCAGGAACCGGGTTCTGCGGACGCTGGTAACTACGGTAAACATCGGGTAACCAAGAAGCCCTTTCCTTGGTTACCCGATGTTTACCGTAGTTACCAGCATCCACCGCTCTCACGCTGCCAGTGCCAGCCCCCTGCACACATAGCCAGACTACACATCGGGTTAAATTAACCCAATATGTACTCTGGCTAGGAGTGCAGGGAGCCAGCGCTAAGCGGTGTGCGCTGGTAATCAAGGTAAATATCGGGTTGGTTACCCGATATTTACCTTAGTTACCAAATGCAGCATCGCTTCCATTCGTGCTGCTGGCTGGGGGCTGTGGTCACAGGTTGCTGGTGAGATCTGCCTGTGTGACAGCTCACCAGCAACCTGTGTAGCGACGCTCCAGCGATCCCTGCCAGGTCAGGTTGCTGGTGGGATCGCTGGAGCGTCGCTTAGTGTGACGGTACCTTAAGGGAACGGGGAAGCAGAGCGGGGAGTCGAGCTAGAGCATGTCGCCGGTACACGGCGATACACAAACGTGCACCGTGTAACAGAGAGATGCAATGACAAATCCTACATGACGCGTCGTAGTCATGTGACCAGTCTGTAGCCAATGAGATAACAGGCACGTGACTGGTCACATGGCTATGTTTCACGTCACGATAGGTCCTGCATCACTGCTGGCAGTGCTGGTTACCGGGAGGATTCAGCGATCATCGGATGGAATAGCGGCAGGAGACAGTGTGCAGGAGGGATCGCGGGGACCGGAAAGTGTTATGGCAATGTTTATTAACTGTATGTGTACATTTATAATGTGTTTTTATGTGTTTGTGATTGCCTCCTATTGTTTCCTATGCGGTTCGAGTTCGGTTCGTCGAACGTTCACCAAACCGAACTCGAACGAGACCTCCGTTCGGCGAACCGAACTCGAGCCGAACCACGACCGGTTCGCTCATCTCTACTTATAACATTATATTTAAGGTGTATATGTTCAAAGGATAGCAATATACTCTGATCATAAATATTATTTAACAAAAGGATATTTTGGGTACTCCAGAATTGAGTTGATGGGTGTATGAATTTCACCACAAAGGCATCTCAACTATGATTTGATTAAACTTGACTACCCTTTTATCTTGTCTCAAGACTGACCATGCCAGTTTAAGTAAAGGGAAAATTTTGGGATAAAAAAGTAAGGAATTTGTACAGAGCAATGCTGCAAAGATTATAAAATTTATGGAGCAATATACATCGTGGTACTGATAAGGGTAATTTACCACATAAAGTCAACTTAAAGAGTTACCGTCATTTTAATTTTTATTTCTTAAATCAATAGTACACTTGAAAATAAGCAACTTTGTAATGTATGTTATCAGATTACTTATATAGTATATGGATTCATTGACAAAACTTGGGACCAAATGCAAATTTATAAAGGCTGGCTAAAAGAAAAGGCTATTCTAATGAGTCAAAGACTTTCTGCATCCAGCAAGGACAATGACAATTTGTTGTCTGGTATTAATGAACTATATTGGACAATAGATTGGACTCTTCTAATGTTGATTCAGGTATTTTTTATCTGGCATAAATACAATTTGATCTGGGTAATGATGAAGGAAGATATTCCAGCAATTTATAAGTTGTAAGTTGCTGGAATATCTTCCTTCATCATTACCAAAGAATTGCCGACTTTTTCCTTACACGGTCCACAGGTTTCGGTCTCCTATCAAGCAGGTGAGCTGGGTAAAACCTTCATTCCTTTTAAATTTGATCTGGGTGTATGATGTCAAGAATTACTTTTTTGAGTCTTATGGCCAATAGTTTGGTGAAATTTTATAATCAACATTTACTAATGAGATAGGATGATGTTACCCCAAATCTAAGGGATTCTTTCCCTCTTTTATAAGGACAATAATATTTTCATCATAAAAAAAAATCAGGCAAAGAGCTTCCCCGGAAAGTTTGTGAAAAATCTCCAGTAGGTGCAGTGAGGTGAGGCACCAGATTATCTGTCATCTGCCATATAACTCCAGGGTAATATCAGCATCTTAAAAGGACTGCTGAGAGGAAATTATGTTGGGAATATTTAGGTCAGGCAGTCTGAAACATTAATATCACATCTAGAGCTGTACAAAGACTTATAGTATCTATAGAAACAGTGGAGGATATCCTATGCGGATGTCACAATGGGGCCATCTGATGTATGGATTTTAAGTATGGTATATGAGGTGTTGTGTTGACAAACCATGAAACCAAGTTATTTGCTGATTTGATTCCCCAGTTCAAAATAAGACTGATGAGTAAAAAATACTTTATGTTTGGATTTAGACTTTATGTATTGCATTTTATGTCTTGTTTGACATCTTTTAACCTGGATTCAATTTATACATCCTCTTTAGAGGTTATTCTTTTTATATATGAGATGATTGAGGAAAGCCAACCACGGAGATATGCTACTAGATTGTCCCAAAATAAGCTAGTGTCACAGGGAACTGAATGTGCTGCTACAAAACATTTTATTTTGTCAATGATTTTGTCATTAGGTATAGTCAGTTTCAGCAAAATGAACTAAATTTAAAAACGAACTAGATGTCCCTTAGTTACACTTAAAGGGAATCTGTGAGCAGGTTTTTACAACCTGATCTGAGAGCAGCATAATGTAGACAAAGAGATCCTGACTCCAATAATGTATCACTTATATTACTGGGTGCAGCCATTTTGACACAATCATAATTTTTTGATTTAGCCATGCAGCAAAGCTGAGAGAGCAGTCCCGCCCACACCAGGCTCTCAATAGAGATTGTACAGTGACAGTGAGATGTCAATCAGAGAAGGGGGCGTGCCAGACTGCCCTGAACGTGACATTGTTGTCCGAGCAATGAGAAGTCCTTCTGGTTAAACATACATAGCAAATAAACAACAGATGGGACCTTGGCAAGACAGGCATCCCTAAATTCTATCTTTTAACTGTTGCAGCATGCTTTCCCCAGCTTACATAGCAAAAACCTGCCGACTAATTTCCTTTAAGTATTAGTATCACTGGACTGCAGTTTGAAATTTCCATTATCCCATGTTCCACATTTTTCACCCAAATTGTCACATTGCACTTATACAACTGTTATGATCCGGAACCCTGGAAGACCACCATAAATCATTGGTAAAAGGTGACAAGAGCATTTTCAACTACTCTGTCCGCCATCCCCTTACTAACCATCAACACTAGAAGTAGCCGAGGGGTGAACTAACATCCTGTGCACAGTGAACCCAGCCGGAGAACTAGCTATCCTAAAGGAAGGAAAGATGAATAACTCTCTGCCTCAGAAAATAGATTGCCAAAGAATAGCAAGCCTCCCACATTCAAAGACTGTGGTGATATAGGAAAACACAATACACAGATAGATGATAGGATTAGCAAAAGGTGAGGCCCTACTAACTAAATAGGACAGGATAGGAAAGTGACTGATGGTGGCCAGAGAAAAACCCTGCAAAAATCCAAAAACCTGATAGTACAAAAAAAGCCCTCAGATTGCTGGATCTGAACTCCATCCTATACCAGGAGCTCTTGTCATACCAATGAACAGAAAGCAGGAAACATTACAAATTCAAAAAGCAACAAACACATGGACTGATAGGAGCAATACTCCAAACATAGCTGCAGGGAGCTTCCCAGCTAAGCAACTGAGAGGGAAGATTCCTGCATGCAAATAAACTGACAATAACCACAGCAAAAGACAGCTCAGATAAGAGCAAAAAGAACCAAACAACAAAATAAAGAGCCAAGCACTTATCTGGGGTAGATGTGGTCTGGAGCAGGATGAAGCAGGCTGGTGTACAAAGAACAACTGACATCCGGCATAGCCTGCCAGCAGATCAGGGTTTAAATAGGCAGAGAGTTAGCAATGGAAACGCCCATTGCTCAACACACCTGGTCTCTGTCCAAAACATTCCTGGCCACAAGAGGGAGCCTCACAGCAGGAAAAGCATAACTGACATTCACAACAGTACCCCCCCTTGAGGAGGGGTCACCGAACCCTCACCAACGCCACCGGGTCGCTCAGTATGAGCATGATGGAAGGCGCGAACAAACCTGTCCGCATGAATGTCAGAAGCCACAACCCAAGAGTTATCCTCCTGCCCATAACCCTTCCATTTCACAAGGTACTGAAGCTTTCGCCTACTGCGATGGGAATCCAGAATTTTTTCAACCTCATACTCCAGATCCCCTTGTAACAAAACAAGGTCAGGAGGCGCTGCTGCAGGAACTGTTGGCTCCACATGTCTCGTCAACAAGGACTTATGGAAGACATTGTGAATCTTAAATGACACAGGCAGAGTCAAACGGAAAGAGACAGGGTTGATAATCTCCTTATAAGGTCCAATAAATCTGGGCTTAAATTTAGGAGATGGAACTCTCATAGGAATATTTTTAGAGGACAACCACACCATGTCCCCCATTTTAAACCGGGGACCAACAGTCCGACGCCGGTTGGCAAATTTCTGGGCAGATTCTTGGGATTGAAACAATTTATCCACTACCTGCCCCCAAATCTGCTGCATTCTGTTTACCACCGAATCCACCCCTGGAAAGTCAGACGCCTCAAGCTGCCCCGAGAGGAACTTGGGGTGATACCCAAAATTGCAGAAAAATGGGGACACCAACGTGGTAGAGCTAGCTCTATTGTTAAGGGCAAATTCAGCCAAAGGCAAAAACGAAACCCAGTCATCCTGATCCGCAGCAATAAAACACCGTAAATAGGTCTCCAGGGTCTGGTTAGCCCTTTCAGTCTGACCGTTGGTCTGAGGATAAAACGCCAATGAGATAGACAGCTGAACACCCAATTTGGAACAAAAAAATCCTCCAAAATCTTGACACAAACTGCACCCCTCTGTCAGAAACAATGTTTTCAGGAATACCATGCAAACGAACATCATGTTGGAAAAACAAAGGCACCAACTCTGATGAAGAAGGCAACTTAGATAGGGGAACCAAGTTTACCATCTTGGAGAATCTATCACAGATCACCCAAATCACAATCATTTTCTGAGAGACGGGAAGCTCTGATATAAAATCCATAGAGATGTGCGTCCAAGGTCTCTTAGGTACCGGCATAGGCAATAATAGCCCACTAGAACGTGAACAACAGGGCTTGGACCTAGAACAAACTCCACACGACTGCACAAAACTACAGACATCCCGGGACAGGAATGGCCACCAAAAAGAGCGGCTCACAATATCCCGAGTACCAAAAATGCCAGGATGATCCGCCAAAACAGAGCAATGAACTTCAGAGACAACTCGGTCTCTCCATTGGTTCGGGACAAACATTTTCCCCGTAGAACATCCCTCAGATTTATCCCCCTGAAATTCCGCCAGTGCCAACCGCAGATCAGGCGAAATGGCCGAGAGAACTACACCATCATTCAGGATATAAAATATAAATCCAGCGAAATCACATGGAATATTAAAAAGTTGTCTTCTTTATTGATAGTTTTTCATAAAATCCAAAAGGTACATGCAGCATAAAAATAAAGGATGCCCAGGTCAGAGCTGGGCATCCTTTATTTTTATGCTGCATGTACCTTTTGGATTTTATGAAAAACTATCAATAAAGAAGACAACTTTTTAATATTCCATGTGATTGCGCTGGATTTATATTTTATATCTATTTGGAAACTTCTGACCATCCGTGCGCTGATCATCCACCACAGGACGATTATGGGACTGCAGCAAGCTTGGTGAGCTGATATTACCTATTTTTGATCATTCAGGATAGTAGACGGCTCGACAACCTCCAAACAGTCAGCACAGAAACTCCTGGAAAGAGCATCGGCCTTAACATTCTTGGTGCCTGGCAAAAAAGAGACCACAAAATTAAACCAGGTTAAAAACAAAGCCCACCTGGCCTGCCGAGGATTCAACCTCTTGGCAGATTCCAGATAGGTAAGATTCTTGTGGTCCGTGAGCACCACAACTTGATGTCTAGCCCCCTCCAACCAATGTCTCCACTCTTCAGATGCCCACTTCATAGCCAATAATTCCTGGTTCCCCACATCATAACTCCGTTCAGAAGGAGCAAACTTCCAAGAGAAAAAGGCACAGGGCTTAAGTTTACCCGAAATAGCGTCTTGTTGAGACAGAACAGCTCCTGCTCCGATCTCTGAGGCATCGATCTCAACCTGAAATAGGCGAGACACATCAGGTTGCTGCAGGACTGGGGCACATGTGAATCACCTTTTAAGCTCCTGGAAGACCACAATCGCCTCTGGGGTCCAATGCTCAGCATCAGCTTCCTTCTTGGTCAAATCTGTCAGAGGTTTGACAATGGCAGAAAAATTGGCTATAAATTTACGGTAAAAAATAGCAAACCCCAAAAACTGCTGTAGGGATTTTAGAGAAGTCGGTTGCACCCAGTCGTAAATAGCCTAAACCTTAACCGGGTCCATTTCGATAGCGGAGGGAGACAACATGAAGCCCAAAAAGGAAATCATTTGCACCCCAAAGAGGCACTTTGATCCCTTAACGTACAGTGCATTATCCTTAAGTGTCTGAAAAACAGCCCGTACTTGCCCAACATGAGAGTCCCAATCATCAGAAAAAATCAAGATGTCATCCAAATAGACAATCAAAAAGTTACCAATAATGTCCCGAAAAATATCATTCATGAAGGCCTGGAAGACGGAGGGGGCATTAGTGAGCCCAAAAGGCATCACTAGGTACTCAAAATGCCCCTAAGGAGTATTAAAAGCCGTCTTCCATTCATCACCCTCCTTAATACGGATGAGATTATACACACCCTTAAGATCCAGTTTCGTAAACCATTTGGCATTCTTCACTCTAGAGAAAAGATCAGACATCAGAGGCAAAGGGTACTGATATTTGATCGTAATTTTATTAAGAAGACAGTAATCAATACAAGGTCTCAACGACCCATCTTTCTTAGCAACAAAGAAAAAGCCAGCAGCCAAAGGAGAAGAGGGCTGAATGTGCCCCTTCTCCAATGATTCCGTGATGTATGACCGCATGGCATCATGTTCGGGCACAAACAAGTTGAAAATCCGCCCCTTGGGAAATTTACAATGGGCATCAGCTCAATGGCACAGTCACAGTCTCGGTGTGGGGGCAGAGAATCAGATTCCTGGTCATTAAATACATCACGGAAATCAGACAAGAAGGCCGAACATCAACTGCCTGAGCAGACGTGGACGACACGGAAAGGTCCAGATGCACACCTTGACAACCCCAACTAGCTACCGACAAGGATCTCCAGTCAAGAACTAGATTATGGGTCTGCAACCACGGAAATCCTAGTACCAAGGTATCCTGTAGATTATGAAATACTAAAAATCTACAAGTTTCCTGATGCGCTGGTGCAACTCTCATATGCACCTGGGTCCAAAATCGGGGTTTATTTTCCACCAAAGGGGTAGCATCAATGCCCCTTAAAGCAATAGGAGTTTGCAAAGGAACCATGGGAAAACCACAATCCCTAGCAAACCTAAAATCCGTCAAATTGAGCGCTGCCCCTGAGTCCACAAAGGCCAATGCAGAAAAGGAAGACAAGGAGCAAATCAATGTGACAGACAAAAGAAACTTTGTTTACAAAGAACCCACAGTAACAGAACTAGCCAATCTCCTTTCACATTTAGGGCAGACAGAGAAATTATGAGAAGCGTCACCACAATAGAAGCACAGTCTATTCTTCCGTCTGCACCCCTGCCTACTAGCATTAGAAAGGACCCTATCACACTCCATAGGCTCCAAAGGCTGTTCCATAGGCATAAAACCAGCAGGTATTTTCCTGCGCTCACGTAACCGCTTATCAATCTGAATGACTAAGGTCATAGAGGCATCAAGACCAGAAGGGACGGGGAATCCCACCATTACATCCTTCACAGTATCAGCAATACCCTTCCGAAAAAGAGCTGCAAGCGTGTCATCATTCCATTTGGTAAGGACCACCCACTTTCTAAATTTCTGACAGAAAGTTTCTGCAGAATCCAGACCCTGAGTTAAGGACAAGAAGGCCTTTTCTGCTTGGTCCACAATATTGGCTTCGTCATATATTACTCCCAAGGCCTGAAAAAAGGAGTCACACATCACTGAGAATCGATCATCAGACGCTAAAGAGAAGGCCCAGTCCTGAGGGTCACCGCACAGTAGGGAGATTACAATCTTGACCTGCTGTGCAAGATTCCCTGAGGACTTAGGGCGCAGGTCAAAAAATAATAATACAATTATTTTTGAAGCTCAAAAATCTCGACCTATCTCCCGAAAAAAATTCAGGAATGGGAATCTTAGGCTCTGCAAGGGGAGTCTGAGCAAAATAAGACTCTATATGACGAACCTTAGCATCAAGATGAGCAACACGCTCACCCAATTCATCCATGCTAGGCAAAAGAAATCTTCCACGGAACCCATAGAAAAAGAGGAAAAACACCAAAAAAAATTCTTTCAGCAGATCTTTTTTTTTTCCTTCTTAAGAGTACCGCTTAAATTTGTAGACCGGATGTACTGTTATGATCCGGAACCCTGGAAGACCACCATAAATCACTGGTAAAAGGTGACAAGAGCATTGGCAACTAATCTGGCCGCCATCCCCTTACTAACCATCAACACTAGAAGTAGCCAAGGGGTGAACTAACATCCTGCGCACCGCGAACCCAGCCAGAGAACTAGCTATCCTAAAGGAAGGAAAGATGAATAACTCTCTACCTCAGAAAATAGATAGGCAAAGAATAGCAAGCCCCCCACATTCAAAGACTGCGGTGATATAGGAAAACACAATACACAGATAGATGATAGGATTAGCAAAAGGTGAGGCCTTACTGACTAAATAGGACAGGATAGGAAAATGACTGATGGTGGCCAGAGAAAAACCCTACAAAAATCCAAAAACCTGATAGTACAAAAAAAGCCCTCAGATCGCTGGATCTGAACTCCATCCTATACCAGGTGCTCTTGTCATACCAATGAACAGAAAACAGGAACCAATACAAATTCAAGAAGCAACAAACACATGGACTGATAGGAGCAATACTCCAAACATAGCTGCAGGGAGCTTCCCAGCTAAGCAACTGAGAGGGAAGATTCCTGCATGCAAATAAACTGACAATAACCACAGCAAAAGACAACTCAGATAAGAGCAAAAAGAACCAAACAACAAAATAAAGAGCCAAGCACTTATCTGGGGTAGATGTGGTCTGGAGCAGGATGAAGCAGGCTAGTGTACAAAGAACAACTGACATCCGGCATAGCCTGCCAGCAGATCAGGGTTTAAATAAGCAGAGAGTTAGCAATGAAAACGCCCATTGCTCAACACACCTGGTCTCTATCCAAACCATTCCTGGCCACAAGAGGGAGCCTCACAGCAGCAAAAGCATAACTGACATTCACAACATACAACATTTTCAATATATCATAGCATCATAGTATCATAGTTTTTAAGGTTGAAGGGAGACTCTAAGTCCATCTAGTTCAACCCGTAGCCTAACATGTTGATCCAGAGGAAGGCAAAAAAAAACAAAACAATGTGGCAAACAAGCTCCAATGGGGAAAAAAAATCCTTCCTGACTCCACATACGGCAATCAGACTAGTTCCCTGGATCACCACCCTGTCATAAAATCTAATATACATAACTGGTAATATTACATTTTTCAAGAAAGGCACCCAGGCTCTGCTTATATGTTAGTAGTGAATCACTCATTACAACATCATGCGGCAGAGAGTTCCATAGTCTCACTGCTCGTACAGTAAAGAATCCTCGTCTGTGATTATGATTAAGCATTCTTTCATCAAGACGTAGCGGATGCCCCCATGTTCCAGTCGCAGGCCTAGGTGTAAAAAGATCTTTGGAAAGGTCTCTGTACTGTCCCCTCATATATTTATTCATTGTGGTTAGATCCCCCCTAAGCCTTCGTTTTTATATACCCTTCATAATTCCTGTATAGGCAAAATTATATCAACCCATTGCATATTAGTGAATAGACTGGAAATACAGGGCTAGATACTGGATAAAAGAATAAATACATCTGAGATAAAGGGAAAAAAGTAATTAAAAGAACAGTGTCAATTAAGCCCTTCTGTTGTGAATATCATCAAAGATGGTGCTGTTCCCGGGAGTGTTTCTCGATTCCCTCTGGTGGCTAGTGCTGATATTGAGTCTGATTCTGTATCTGTCGCTCAAACAGGTGTTGGAGATGATTGCTAATTCAGGAAGCCTATGGAGTCCAGCCTGGGGGAATATAGGAAGGCAATCTCTTTCTAACCTTTGCCGGTGATAATTGTTTCTGCTTCATGTGAAGATGTCCTGAATTTTGTCCTCCAGCCTTTAGGCTTTTGCCTTTCCTTTAGGTTTTTTATTTTGCCTTTTTTGTGCCTTCTTGGATTCTGCAGGAATGATTTCTACAGCAGTTTTTCATTCCTTTGCATCAGTTTTGTTCTCATGTCATCCTGAGTCTGAACCTATGCCTGATAAGCATTTTGTTCTCTTAGTCTGGGCTTGGTTAAAGGCTGAATTTGAGAATATTCCCTTTTGTTTCTTGCAAGTGAATAAGTGTTCTTCCTGTACTATTTTTTGAGGGTGATTTATTCCCAGCAAGAAAGGGAGTTTTTACTCTGTTTGATCAGAAGTTTTGTATTTTTGTATCTCATGTGTTTTTGTAGTTATGATCTTTTCTCTTATATTTGCATTTTCTATTTAAATGTATTTGCACAAGAGTTCCTGATATAGTTGGAGGAAAGATCGTGTTATCTTTAAGGGAATTTTTGATTATCAGGTATTGGTATTATTCAGAGTTTTAACTGGCTGAAACCAGCAATCTATCCTATACTTTTGTGTCTAGCTAGCAGTGCCTCACTTTGCTTATTTCTATATCTACCATCTGTGGGTTGTTTTTTCTTACATCACCGTCATTATATGTTGGGGGCTTTGACTTTTCTTTGGGGCTGCTCTGAGGCAAGTCAGGATTCCTCATTTCATCTTTGAGGTTAGCTAGTTCTAAGGCAGTGACGAGGCATCTAGGTTGTTAGGAATGCTCCACCGCTACTTCTAGTTGTGTTTGTGTAGTCAGTAGATTACAACCAGCTAAGTTTCCAACTACGCTTGTGTATTATTATCAACCTTTTTATGGGATTTTTGCAAGATCTTTTGCGGTCTCCTGACCAGCATGTCATAACAACCTCTTCATCACCCTGTTATGGCAAGCCTCTGAGATTGAAGAACATGATCTAAGAGTTTTCTATCAGTGTAAAACTGACAGCTATTATCCAACAGTGATCAAAGTACTAAAAGTTAATATCTCATAGAGAGACTAAGTGACAAAGTGGAAAAAGGTTTTAAAAAATTGTAAACATATTTTTTTATAAAAATTGCAAAATGAAGAGCAAATAAAAACCAAACAAATATATCTATAAATACATATATTAATGTAAAAAAGTACACATATTTGGTATTGCCGCATCCAGAACCATCTGATCTATAAAACTGTAACCCCTTCAGTGAACACCATAAAATAAATAGAAAGCAAAAAAGTGAAATAAAGCATGATCAAAAAGTTGCATGTAAATAAGTAAGGTATCTTTGAAAACGTTATATTGTTCCACTAGGAAACAAGATGCCATGCATCTCCATCAGCGATAAAATAAAAAAGCTATAGCTCTTAGAATATAGCAATGTAAAAACAATTGTTTTTACTGCAAAATATCTTTATGGTGTAAAAGCTGAAAAACATATAAAAAAAAGCCCAATATAAATGGGGTATTGCTGCATTGTACTTACCCAAAGAATGTTTTCTCAAAGCTGTTTTCTCACTTTTATGACACAGTGAACGTAAAAAAAATAAATCTGAATTTCTGTGTCTTCTTGATTCTGCCTCATAAAAAAACAATAGAAAACAATAAAAAAAATATGTGGCCCAAAATGGTACCAATAAAAGCTCCAACTTATCCTGCAAAAAAAAAGACCTCAAATAACTCTGGTGTCAGAAAATTAAATAAAGTATAGCCTTCAAAATTCGGTGATGCAAAAACCTTTATTTTGTAAAAAAAACAGCATATTTTACTGTCATAGTAGCCAAACCTAATCGTGCTGACCTGAGGAACAAAGCCACCTTAAAACTTATACCGCAATTTAAATGGCGTAAAAAATAGTAATAAAAACTATTCTTCAACTACTGTTGATTTGTTTATTCTGCCTCCCAAAGATGGCAGTAAGGCATGGCTCACATTTTTCTTGCGCTCTATGCTGAGTACTTAAATAAGGAATCGTGTAAATCTCTGAAAAACAATTCGTCAAAAATTCCCAATGTAATAAGGCAGAGGGAGTCCCTTTGGACTCCTGTCTGGCCTGTGGTCCGAACGTGTCTATCTTTTTATGCGTCTTCTTCGACGTGCACAAAAGTGCAGTCAACGACAGTTTTGAGCACCTCTGAAAAGAAGGACACCACTGAACAGAGACTGAATGGAGTCTGGAGTTACTCTGCTGCCTTATTATAGTGAATGGATCTTTCAGGGGTTTTACCTGAAGAACGTACATATTTCGAAGATGTAGATGGAAACCCTCAAGTAAGTGCTCAGCGCAGATCACAGGATAAATGTGAACTGATCCAAAATGCTCTGTACCCCAAATAGAACCAATAGTTTTCAACTCAGCCCACAAAAAATCAAGTCCCCACCAACATCATCATCTGTTAATGGAAATATAGGTCATTTCCACGTTACTAGCAGTGCAAAGGCTCTGGACAAGCGCTATGGCTCCCCACAAAAGAAATCTATCAAAATCTCTACTATCTAAAATTCAAATACCCCCCTCTCTTCTGAGCCCCACAGTGTGTCTAAACCACAGTTTACATTTACATGTTTAGCATTATTTTAGTGAGGAAGTCCACTTACCTTACAGGGGGAAGTCTCCAGAAGAATGAGTTAGTCAGTTAGTCACAACGTATGGGCACTACAACTGTGTTGGGTATGACAAGGGCTTATTTGCAGTTTTTAATTCTACAATATTTACTGTGTTTGACTCCATGGGTGTTTTCCAAATATAAAATTGTCACTACACCGATAGATGATTCTCAGAGGGGTGTAATTTCCAAAATATAGTCACTTGAGGGAGTTTTTGCTGTTCTGGCATTCAAGGGCTCTGCAAATAAAGTTTGCAATGTATTGTAAATAAATCTTCGCTTCAAAAATCAAATGGTGTTCCTTCCCTCCTCAGCACAGTGGTGCTTCCCAACAGTACTGTCCAGTCACATATGGAGTAACACCACGCTCAGGAGAACTGTGGAACACATTATGGGGCCCTTTTTACTTATTTTCCTTGTGACAATTAGAAATCTGGGTTTAAAACAACAATTTAGTGGAAAAATTTAATTATGTTTTCTTTAACTCACAATATAACATTTTTTTACATACGTGCTGTGAATATTTTCACTGCACCACTAGATAAAATCACTGATGGGTGCAGTTTCTAAAATAGGGTCACTTGTGGGGAATTTCTGCTGTTCTGGTACCTTATGGCACCTGCAAACCATTACAGCAAAATATGAGTCAAATATCATTCCCTTCTCAGCTTTGAACTGTACCTCAAAAGTAGTTCCCGATTACTTGAAGGGTATTAGTGCACTCAGGAAAAATGACTCAACAGGATTTATTGACCATTTTTTTATTAGTCCTTATAAAAATTAAAAACTTCGGGATAAAACAACATTTTAGTGAAAAAAATATAATTGTTCTTTATTCACCACCCAATGTTACAAAATTCAGTGACACTCCTGTTGTGTGAATATGCTAACTGCACCCCTAGTTGAAATCATTGAGGGGTGTAGTTTGTAAAAAAAAAAAGGGTCACTTGTGGGGGGTCTGCTTTTCTGGAATATTAGGAACTAAATCTGAACTCCAATATGGTATTCCTTACCTTCTGAGCCATGTTGTGTACCCAAACAGTAGTGTTCCACCATGTATGGGCTATCGGCGTACTCAGGAGAAATTGCAAATTAAATTGTACTGTGCATTTTCTCTTTTTATTTTCTGAAAATCAAACTTTTGAGGAAAATCAACATTTTATGAGAAAAATGTATGCTTTCATTTTCACGGCTCAACGTTATAAAATTCTATGAAGCAACTGGGGTGTTCAAGGGGCTCAACAAACTGCTACATAAACTCTTTAAGTTGTGCAGTTTCCAAATTGGGGTTAAATGTGGGGGTATCCACTGTTAAGGCACATCATGGGCTCCCCAAATTCGACATGGCATCCATGAAAGATTCCAGCCAATTTTGCATTCCAAAAGTCAAATGGCACTTTTTCCCTTCCAACCCGTGCACCCAAAGAGTGATTTTCCATCACATGTGGCCAACAGTGTACTCAGAAGAAATTACACATGAAATTTTATGGTGAAATTTCTCCTGTTACTCTTGTGAAAATTTAAAATTTGGGGCAAAAGCAACATGTTTGTGGGGAAATATGTATTTTTTTTCATTTTCATGTCTCAACTCTAGAAAATTCTGTGAAGCACCTAGAGGTTCAAGGTGCTCACCACACATCTAGATAATTTCATTGAGGTGTCTAGTTTCTAAAATGTGGTCACTTGTGGGGTTTTTCATTGTTTAGGCACATCAGGGTCTCTCCAAATGTGACAAGGCATCCGCTAAGGATTCCAGACAATTTTTCTCTCCAACAGTTAAATGGTGCTTTATCCCTTCTGAGCCCTGCTGTATGTACAAACAGTAGTTTTCAACTACAGTTAGGTCCAGAAATATTTGGACAGTGACACAAGTTTTGTTATTTTAGCTGTTTACAAAAACATGTTCAGAAATACAATTATATATATAATATGGGCTGAAAGTGCACACTCCCAGCTGCAATATGAGAGTTTTCACATCCAAATCGGAGAAAGGGTTTAGGAATCATAGCTCTGTAATGCATAGCCTCCTCTTTTTCAAGGGACCAAAAGTAATTAGACAAGGGACTCTAAGGGCTGCAATTAACTCTGAAGGCGTCTCCCTCGTTAACCTGTAATCAATGAAGTAGTTAAAAGGTCTGGGGTTGATTACAGGTGTGTGGTTTTGCATTTGGAAGCTGTTGCTGTGACCAGACAACATGCGGTCTAAGGAACTCTCAATTGAGGTGAAGCAGAACATCCTGAGGCTGGAAAAAAAGAAAAAATCCATCAGAGAGATAGCAGACATGCTTGGAGTAGCAAAATCAACAGTCGGGTACATTCTGAGAAAAAAGGAATTGACTGGTGAGCTTGGAAACTCAAAAAGGCCTGGGCGTCCACGGATGACAACAGTGGTGGATGATCGCCGCATACTTTCTTTGGTGAAGAAGAACCCGTTCACAACATCAACTGAAGTCCAGAACACTCTCAGTGAAGTAGGTGTATCTGTCTCTAAGTCAACAGTAAAGAGAAGACTCCATGAAAGTAAATACAAAGGGTTCACATCTAGATGCAAACCATTCATCAATTCCAAAAATAGACAGGCCAGAGTTACATTTGCTGAAAAACACCTCATGAAGCCAGCTCAGTTCTGGAAAAGTATTCTATGGACAGATGAGACCAAGATCAACCTGTACCAGAATGATGGGAAGAAAAAAGTTTGGAGAAGAAAGGGAACGGCACATGATCCAAGGCACACCACATCCTCTGTAAAACATGGTGGAGGCAACGTGATGACATGGGCATGCATGGCTTTCAATGGCACTTGGTCACTTGTGTTTATTGATGACATAACAGCAGACAAGAGTAGCCGGATGAATTCTGAAGTGTACCGGGATATACTTTCAGCCCAGATTCAGCCAAATGCCGCAAAGTTGATCGGACGGCGCTTCATAGTACAGATGGACAATGACCCCAAGCATACAGCCAAAGCTACCCAGGAGTTCATGAGTGCAAAAAAGTGGAACATTCTGCAATGGCCAAGTCAATCACCAGATCTTAACCCAATTGAGCATGCATTTCACTTGCTCAAATCCAGACTTAAGACGGAAAGACCCACAAACAAGCAAGACCTGAAGGCTGCGGATGTAAAAGCCTGGCAAAGCATTAAGAAGGAGGAAACCCAGCGTTTGGTGATGTCCATGGGTTCCAGACTTAAGGCAGTGATTGCCTCCAAAGGATTCGCAACAAAATATTGAAAATAAAAATATTTTGTTTGGGTTTGGTTTATTTGTCCAATTACTTTTGACCTCCTAAAATGTGGAGTGTTTGTAAAGAAATGTGTACAATTCCTACAATTTCTATCAGATATTTTTGTTCAAACCTTCAAATTAAACGTTACAATCTGCACTTGAATTCTGTTGTAGAGGTTTCATTTCAAATCCAATGTGGTGGCATGCAGAGCCCAACTCGCGAAAATTGTGTCACTGTCCAAATATTTCTGGACCTAACTGTACATATTAGGTATGAACATGCTCAAGAGATATTGTACAACAAATTAAATGTTAAATTTTCTTCTGTTACCCTTGTGAAAATGGAAAATATTTTTGTGAGGAAAAGTAAAATTTTCATTTATTCCTTCCATATTGCTTTTGTTCCTGTGAAGCACCTAAAGAGTTAATACATTTCCTGAATGTGGTTTTTAGCAGTTTGAAGGGTGTAGTTTTTAAAATGATGTCACTTTTGGTAATTTTCTGTCACATAGGCCCCTAAATTTGATGTGGTCCCTATAAAAAAAGTTTGTTTTTTTAATTTTGCTGGAAAAATTAGACTCATTTGCATTTATTTTCATTGCTCAAAATCACTCATTTTCGATCTTTTACTGTCCATTTTTCATCTTTTTTTGCAAACTCGAACCACTAATTTTGATGACAAGATTGAAGTTGAGGCTTCTTGACTTTTTTATTGGCCACCATTCCAGACTTATGGAACATGCATCTCATGTTTCTTGCATGGACGTCTGTGGTCTCACTATTACAAAGCATATGAGCCACCTCCACTGCCGTGTAAAAATTGACAAACCTTGTTGACTCTTATAGTTTGCTTGGACATCCATCTCTTGGCTTTTGAATGGATGGACTTCATTTCATATTCTTCTAACTGTCATGGCACCTTCATGGTGTAGTTTGCCATTTTCTTGGCCAAGAGACTGCTACCGGTGAGCTGGATAATGCTCTTTCTTTTTTCTTCGGAAATCTTCTTCATGGCTGCTCCTCTGTTCAAACCAATGACCTTTTGCGTGGGAATCAATCTAGTAACACACTGAGCTATTAGTAAAAGTGAGAACAGGTTGTAATTTTTAGTATATAGGAATACAATATTTTTGTTAGAAAGACAGTAACAATGCAGTGGCATAGCTGGAATCTGGATAACTAATCATGTTCTAAATAGTTGCAAGTCAAAATTAGGTATGAGATAATTAAGATGATTTTTTATAAAATGGTGGTAGTCTCATCTGCAAAGCAGTAGTGTATGGTGAGATATGGAACCTAAAAGTCAAAACTTCAAAACATTGCTTCCTTTTGCTCAGTGCATTTCTTGAAAAATAATAGTAATAGTAATTAATACTAATGTTTATTGCCAATGGGCTAGTTTATCAAATACCAAAATCTCACATTACCTTAAAATTATTAACTTTAATCAACGCATATGCCACAAACAATGTACATACATATATTTTACTAATTTAGTGCTAAAGGGAAAGAAAGATGGGAATTTGTGTGCGCCTTACTCTCTCCCTTCCTATCATACGGGGGTCGGCGTCCTAATTGGTCATGACGCCCCCGTCCCTTGTCGGCTAGGTTCTACACTGACCCTCCACTATATCTATATACCCAGTGATCCTATATAATAGTGGGTAAGGTGTAACACCAAAAGATAGACCCACAGGGATAGTTGTGCAATATTATGGTAAGTACATCCGTCAGTACCTGTCTGTCATAATCTACTAGGGATGGTCCTAACTTAGTCGTCTACCAGTAATAACAATTTATACATTCAAAATTTTTGACTCGTGCTGTATTTTTTGTGTCCAAGAATCGACCTACGCGTTTCACCCCCTATATGTGCTAGTTTAGCAATGGCATTAATGAAAATATATTTATGAATACATGAGTTGTTTAGAAGTATAAAAATGTTAAGGATATGAAGAGCATTGAGTAAAGTACTTGTGTCACCAGTGGACAGATGGTTTTCGAGTCTTAAAATTCATGACATAAACAAAAACATCAAGTTAGATCTACTATTACAAAATGTATTACCCATTATAATGTTTATACTTGATTCTTCTGCACCAGAGTTTACCAAATGAGCCACTAGCATATACACTGGACATGTGAAAGATTACAGTAGGTTACCACAGGAAAAACAAGTTTCCTTAAGATTTAAAAAAAGTACACACATTGGAAAAATGCAGTTTATTTAATAATCCAGTCGCTCATAATAAAACCTAAACCAATCTAGCAGAACATGTCAGAGATATTTAGATGACATTTCTTTTAATTTCTTTATATTTGAAGGTTCAAGGATACTGTCACATCTTTTAACTTTCCTGTGGGAGTAAATTAACACATTTAGGCATATAATTTCTTTGCTATGAAACATAACCCTCTTTGTAACTGCTAATCACAAGTTTGCTATTATAAGCTACGCATTTGTAGTAAATGGTTTCTTCTGCATTATGATATCCTGTCATTATTCCTATTCATTTTCTTTAATACATTAATTATTTTTAGAATCTTTTTGTATATAATTGTTTAATAAATGTAACTAATATAATTTTTTTTATTTCTTTTATAATTAATGTTATATTTTTTAACCACTAGGCCAGACCAAACAATATTATACGATATATTAATGCTGTTAAACACATTGTTTCTATGTTCTCCTAATCTAACCATTCTAGTTAAATTGTATATAGGTAATGTTTATCCCCCACATTCACATTTCAGCTCATATGGGCAGTATAGACTTAAATAATTCCTGGTTTGGATGGATGACGATTTTTAATAAGGCTACATTTAATCCTCTTAAGCAAAAAATACTTATTTAAAAGTCATTTTAAAATCCCTTTACATATTGTTAGACAGTGCACAAACTCATTAGAAGGTATAAATGGAAGGATGCATTGAAAGAGCTTAAATTGTCAGTCAACCATTGTCATTTAATGCCATTCACGTGAAGAATCATTTTATTACATAATTATTTTTAACATGAGGTAAGAATGGTCAATATCTAATGAAATACAAATCTTTTACATTGCTAAGATACACATTTAATATTTATAAATTATATATAATGTAGAGTGTTCTAAACTGCTGAGCAAAAGCTAAACATTTCATTGAACCTTTGACTTTCAGCCTCCATATCTCACCATACACTACAGCTTTGATCGTGAGACTATCACCATTTTATAGACAAGCAGCTGGCTATCTCATGCATATATCTGACCTGCAACTATTTAGGATCTGATAAGTCATGCAGATTCTTGTCATGTCACTGCATTGCTACTAATTTGATCCTATGGTGGAAATTTTTTTCTTTATGTATACTGCAAATTGCAACCTGTTCTCACATTCCCTAAAAGTTCACTTTGTTATTAGGTTGATTTCCAATCGAAAGTCACTGGTTCTAATCAAGGAGCAGCCATGAAGAAGATTTCCTCACAAAAGAGGAGCAGCATCATCCAGCTCAACGATAGTGGTCTCTTTGCCAAGAAAATATCCAAACTGCATCATGTGTGTGCCATGACAGTTGGAAGAATTTGAGTTTAAGACTATCCAGGCAAAATATCAGAGTCAATAAGTCAGCTCGTCACAAAGTCTATCAGTTCTGCTGCGACAAATACAGCAGTGGAGGTGGCTTGTATGCTTCATAATAGTGAGATCACAGATATCCATGCAAGCACTGTGCAACACACATTACCTATTTCTAGAATGATGGCCGATAAAAAGATTAAGAAATTTCAACTTCAAAATTGTCATAAGAAGCGTCGGCTCAATTTTGCAACAAAGTATGAAAAGTGGACAGTAGAAGATTGGAAATGGGTTATTTGCAGTGACAATACGGAGATCAATAGATTTGACTTTGCTGGGTGGAAATGGGTCTGGAAGAACGATGGGGAAAATGGGCCAATGGATCTAAAAATTGAAGGAACTATCAAGTTTGATGGAGGAAGCCTGATGATATGGGGTTGTTTCACTTCCAAAGACATTGGATACTTTTACCAGGATTGATAGTGGTCTCAATGCTAAGCTACATGTGAGTATCCTACAAGATGAATTACTTCATACAGTCTAGTATTATGGGTATAAAAAGGACAACATAGTGATCCAGCAGCACAACAACCAGAAACATATGTTGAGATTCGTGAAGAAATGGCTCAATGACAAAAAGGTGCTGGATTGTTACCCATAGTCCTCAACCTCAACCCAATCTAACACTGTTGAGTAGAGGTAAAGAAAAAACTGTATACATACCCAAGTGAGCTAACCAGTATAACAACAGGAACTTGAAGAAGAGACCTGGGATTAGATTTCAGTTGAGATATTGTCACATTTGTGTCACGAATGACAGACAGTCATGTGATTTATGGCCATAGAAGGTTACAGCATTTGGCTGCACAAGATGCTCCCTAACTTTCCATTGTTCCTGCTGTCAATACTGATTGTAATAGGTATCTTTCCTGTTGGATTTTTATCTCTCCCCTTCTGAACACAGCAGGACCTTGCCTTCGACTCAGCTACTGATCATCAGTATTCTCTTGGTGCTTAAATAGCCCTTCCTTCCTTAGACTGGTGCTGGTGATATTATTCAGTTCATTCAAGCCCTTGGTGCAAGCAGGTGGCTTGTACTCCTCTGTGGTATCGTTGCTGAAAACTTTGCTGAACTTCTACCTGAGTCATCTGTGGATAAGAAGTTCATGCATTTCCCCCCTGTGTGTCTTCCTTTTGTCTTCTATAGTGTTTAGTGGGGTTGATGAAGAGTTCATCCCATCGTTTCCTATTTAGGGCCTAGCACTAGGGATACCTATGGTCAGGTGTCCGGCTCGACGCATACCTATCTGAGGTGGGTAGGGACCCCAGGGACCAGCAGTAAGTTTGGTCAGGGATCACCATCTTCCCCTTCATTAGACACAGGGTTTCCCTTCCCTATCAACATTTTCTTGGTACTTACCCGTACTTAGCGTGACATTATCACAAGCTGCACAAAAAAAACCTGACATTTTTTTTTGTCTTTTCTTCCTCATGGATCCTGTTGCTGCCTTGGCTCAGCAGCTGCAGGGTCTGTCCCTGGAGGTTGCAAACCTTAAGTTAGCTGTGAAGCAGAAGCAGTTGCAGACTCCTAATGTTGGGAATTCTGCGGGTAAGGAGGAGGTTCATCCGGAGCACAAAATTGCTCTCCCAGACAGCTTTGCAGGGGGTAGAGACAATTTGTTTGTCTTTACGGAAGCTTGTAAACTGTACTTTGGCCTTAGTTCTCTGTAGATGAGGAACAGTGGGGGATTGTGATCTCACTGTTGCAAGGGGATCTGCAATCCTGGGCTTTCTGTTTGCCACATGGCTCCGGTTGTCTCCAGTTGATACCTGAGTCATCTGTGGATAAGTAGTTCATGCATTTTCCCCCTGTGTGTCCTCCTTATGTTTTCTATAGTGTTTGGTGGGGTTGATGAAGAGCTCATCCCATGCATACACTTTTTAGGGCTCAGCACTAGGAATACATAGGGTCAGGTGTCTAGCTCGGCACATAGGTGTGGAACCTATCTAGGGTGGTGAGGGACCCCAGAGAATAGCAGTAGGTATGGTCAGGGGTCACCATCTTCCCCTTCCCTAGACACAGGGTTTCCCTTCCCTTTTGCCGTTCGTTTGGTACTTCCCCGTACCTAGCATGACAAATATGCCTGAATCTGATTGACAAGACAAAACAATCACTGATTTTGGGGAGACCAGCCAGAGAAAACCCTGCCGGCAGCCAACAATGGCGCTCACAACAGTGAAATCCTAGGTACATTGCCCCCTGGGAAGTATGCAAATCAAAAAAGGTCCGTGGAGCCTCTGTTAGGAGTCTTGACATAGAAAATAGCCAGATATCCCTCCGGGAAGGACCTAGCAAAGGAGTGGCTCTTTTTAGGAGACCACCATAACCACCATATTAAGTGGCCCTTTTAGTCAATATCCAACTCTTTGATGAGTTTAAAGATATGACAAGGGAAATACCAAGGCCAGGTATCCATCCACAGACAGCTGTTTCGGGGTGTTGCCCCTCATCAGTGTGGAGTAGGATTCTGGCTAGGTGAGAGCAATGCCTAGTAGACCAATAAGAGATCAGAGATTGTTTTGTCTTGTTGGTCTACTACGCATTGCTGCCACCTAGCCAGGCTCCACGGACCTTTTTTGATTTGAATCTGATTGACAGCATGCCCAGAAAGATTCAGGCAGTGTTGAAAGCAAAAGGTGGATTTACAAAATACTAACAAAATAATACAAATTATAATTTATATTTTTAGGAGCAAAACAGTAACAATGCAGTGACATGATAAAAATCTGCATAACTAGTCATATGCTAAATAATATAGCCAAGATGATTGTCTATAAAATGAATGTTATCTCACTTTTAAAGCTGTAGTGCATGGTGAGTTAAGGAGCCTGAAATTTAAAAGTTCAAAACACTGTTACCTTTTTGTCCTTCATTGTAAATTGAAGTTTGTGTGCCCAATGCAAAAATTTCCTCAGGGCCCTCAATTATAACTGGTTTTTATTATTTTACTTTTGCTCTTAATTGTATTTCTTTCAACAGTGTCCTCTTTGAGGGATATGAACAAGATAGCTGTGTTCTCTACATGGCATGTGGTAGCAGGTGCTGTGGTCAGATGAGGCCAAAGAAGAACTTTTTGGGCTAAATGCAAAACACAAAGTAGCAGGAAACTATCACTCTACATCACCCTGAAAGCACCATCCCCATCATACATGGTTGTGGCAGCATCATGCTGTGGGGAGGATTTTCTTCAGCAGGGACAGGGATGCTTCAAAGAGTTAATGGAGAGATTCATGGGGCTAAATACGGGGAAATCATGCAGGAAAACATGTTAGGGGCTGGAAAAAACTTGAGACTGGGTCATAGGTTTATGTTCCAGCAGGACAACCACACTAATCATACTTTCAGAGCTACAATGGTATTGCTTAGATCAAAGCATATTCATATGTTTGAATGGAGCAGCCAAGTCCAGACTAAAATACCATTGAGAATCTGTGTCAGTACTTGAAAATTGCTGTTGGCAGATACTCTCCATCCAATATCACTGAGCTAGAGCTATTTTGCAAGCAGAATGGGCAAAAATTTCAGCTTCTAAATGTGTGGGATTTTATGTATATAGAAGTGGGAGAAGGAGGAAGGAGCTCTTCTTCTAGCTCCTTCCTCCTCTCAACATCATAAAATCTCATCAGTAGCAACTGCCATCTCCTATCTTAGTAATAGGAAAGACTTTCTTCGATCAATACAGATTTTACATCAAAATTAAGAATTTTCATAATGACTAATCAATTCCAGTAGAGAAAGAAGCCAATTTGTCTAATATGATATAATACAAAGTTGATTATTTTCATGTGTGCTATTGATTTCTAAAATAAAAATTAAACGACGCTTATACTTTAAAAGTGTACAAATGTGCAGTCAGCATTGACTGAATGATGGCCAGGATCATAGCAAGACATATCAACTCCATAATGTAGGACTGTGACACCCAGCCCATGGCCTAGGGCACACATGTTCCTGATGTGCAGTGCTCAGGTGTAGGATAACTCAGAATAACACCAGACAATAGCATTCCTGTATGTGGACAACACCAGTCCCCAAAATTCTCACGTTCATCTGGGTGTGAATAAATATGAAAACATATGATCATACTACCATGCTTAAGACATCATAGAAAACAAGATTCCTTTAAAATGAATTAAATACAGATAAAACATATAACAATTGCCAACTTCCAAAATGCAGTCAGGGAAAAGAATAAAGAGGTACTAGAACTCTGTGGATGGCAGTGTAAATTTTTAGGACTGCATTAACCCAGACAGCTAATGGAAGGATTGTATTATATGATTGCATCTTTATAATAAATGTGATAGATGTATTAAATAAAATAAATAAATAGGAATATGTGAATCAAATTAGATGTGAAACACTGTGGGATGAGGAATTAGTATTAGATCATGATGACAGGTGACACTCAGTCTAATAAATGCATTAGCCCAATCAGCACTGCAGATACGGGATTAATCTGCAAGTTAACAGTGTTTGGAACCTGCCAGGCACATGCACAGTGAACCCCACTGCCAGGAGGAAAAGAACTTTAATCCCCCTTCAAGCATTCAGGTTTTAGTCAAGAGGGTGGCACTGGCATGGGTTCAGTCACTGCTCTTTGTATGGAAAGCAGCAGCTGTAACTGCACCTCCTGCAAACACTATTAACCTGCAGATTAATAATTCCTACAAGCATGGGAGTCATTGATCCAGAAAGAAAATACCTAAAAACGTGTAGATTATTGAAATCATCACATATAAAGAAAACGTAAAAAACAGCAGTCTTGGTATAGATAACAAGCACAAAAGGTTCATATTAGGCAGCACAAAGTATGGGAAGATAATAATAGTGCAGCATTTATAAATATGAAGTTATAGCCTAAACCATAATGGTAGTTACCAAATTATTTCATAGTTTTAAAGTTGAAGGTAGATTTAAGTCCAATGAGTTAAACCCCTAGCCTAACATGTAGATCCAGAGGAAGGTAAAAACCCTATGGGGCAGACAGTAAGGTCCATATTAGGGGAAACTTACTTCCTGATTCCACATATGGCAATCAGAGTAGTACCTTGGATCAACGCCCATCACATATTCTAGTGCAAAAAAACAGTAATGTTATATTTTTCAAGAAAGGCATCTAGGCCTCTCTTAAATGTTGGTAATGAATCAACCATTTCAGCATTACCTCTTTGGTTTTTTTCTAGTCTTAAGGCTGCAATTCACATGCTTAATGTTGCATGTTTACTGAACATTGTTTCAGCTCAGGTTTTTGGTGTTTTTTGTCTGTTATCTTGCTTTACTGCAAGTTGGGGGCACAGCCCTCCTAATACTGAGACTGAACAGCTAATTGCGTCTCACTTTGCTGTGTATTTAATCTGGGACACAGCTGACCACTTGCCACCATTCACATTGGAGTTTTGACATGACACAAGTCAGGTATTGATAATGTTTTTAACTTCAGTAGGTTAGGGACTGTCTCAGATGGGTACACCGTGACGAGGTGAGACAGCTTTTTACCTTTTTGCAAAAATGTATATACTAAGTACCCTGTTATTAAGCACTTGTAATTTATTTATTTATAGTCAGGGTATTTTTTCTACAATTTTTCTCTTTGTTTTTTTTTCTAGTCTTAAGGCTGCAATTCACATGCTTAATGTTGCATGTTTACTGTTTACTAAACATTGTTTCAGCTCAGCTTTTTGGTGTTTTTCATTTCAGCATTATGTTGCAGACAGTTCCATAGTCTCACTGCTCTTATAGCAAAGAATCTGAATCTGGGATTATTATTAAACTTAATTTTCTCTAGAGGTAATGGATGTCCCCTTTTCACTGTTAAAGGCCTAGATGTAAATAGATCATTAGAAAGAACTCTCTACTGTCCTCCCATATATTTGTACATTGTAATAAGATCACCCCTAAGTCTTTATTTCTCCAAACTGAATAACCCTAAGTTTAATAACTAGAGATGAGCAAACCTAAGATGTGTTGTTGATTGTTCACACCGAACACAGACTTTACAAAAAAGAAACAGAGTTCTAGTTCAAAGATGGGGGGTTTTACATATGCAAACCACTCTTGCTAGAATCACTATTCTCTGGTACACTTGGTGCTCAGCCCAGTGCGAGCCACTTGCAGTGTTTAATCAGCCAGCACTGGAGGTAACAACAGCATGATCACATCTATTTTGCATAAAAAAAAGGAAAAACCCAGCCCACTTGAAAGTGATCTGTTTATGGCTGGCTGCATATGGGTGGAGACCTGAGCTGCCCAAGTAGAGACTTCTATTGGTGTTCAGGACAAGTCAGCATCCCAAAACAGAACTTGTTCAAAAGTCCAATGGTATCCTCAGAATCGAACTTCCACGGTCCGCTCATTTCTATTAATAATGTATCTTTGTATTGCAGTCCACCCATTCCCTTAATAATCTTGATTGCTCTTCTCTAGGTCAGCTATGTTCTTCATATACAGCAGAGATCAAAAATTATATGTAGTATTCTAGGAGTGGTTGCACTAGTGACTTGTATTGGGATAAAACTGTGGTCTCATGAGCATCTATGCCTATTTTAATGCATCCCATTATTTTATTAGCTTTGATAGCAGCTGTCTGACACTGGTCAGTAAAGTTGAGTTTGCCGTCCACCCATACACCCAAATATTTTTTAGTGAGAGTTTTACCCAGTGTTTTACAATTAAGTACATAGTTATACATTTTATTTCCTCTGCCCAAGTGCATGACATTACATAAATTCACATTTAATGTCAATTACCATTTCTCAGCCAAAGCCTCCAGCTTACGAAAATCCTTCTGTAATGTTAAATTATCCTGCACTGTATTGACTATCTTGCAGAGTTTAGTATCATCTTCAAGTATTGAAATTAGAGTTGAGTGATGTTCGAGGTTTGCCAATTTCTTGTTCGAGTGATATTGGGGGGTGCTCGAGATCGAACTTGAACTCGAGCTTTTTGCTAAAAGCTCGACAGTTTGAGTTACGTCCGAGAACGGTTCGATCACCATAAACGTGGCTTTTCACAGTAAGGCTATGTGCACACGTTGCTATCTGCATGCGTCCAGCGTCCCCAGCACAATCCCTCTCTTTTTCCTACTCACCGATCACGGGCGTCTCGCTCCACGTCTGTCACAAATCTGCGGCGTCTTTTCTTCTTTAGAAAATGGCTGCCGCTTCATTATTTAATCAGGTATTCCGTGCTTTCCCCGCCCACCGGCGCACATGATTGGTTGCAGTCAGACACGTCCTCAAGCTGTCAAGTGACAGCTGTCTCACTGGAACCAATCACAGCCACCGGCGGGTCTATATCATGCAGTAAAATAAATAAATAATAATTAAAAAAAAATGCAGTTCCCCCATATTTGATACCAGACAGGATAAAGCCACATGGCTGGAGGCTGGTATTGTCAGGATGGAGAGCGCCACGGTATGGGGAGCCCTCCAGCCTAACAATATCACCCAGCAGCTGCCCAGAATAGCCGCATCCATTAGATGCGACAGTCCCGGAGGACTCTACCCAGCTCATCCCGAATTGCCCTGGTGCGGTGGCAATCGAGGTAATAAAGAGTTATTCATGCCAAGCATCTCCCCGAGACATCTTCCATGATAAACGTGAAAGTAAATAAACACACACACACCCCGAAAAATCCTTTATTTGGAATAAAAGAAAAAAAAAATCCTGTTTCACCATTTTATTAAAATACACAAATACCCCTCCAGGTCCGACGTAATCCACACGACACTGTGAGCTCTGCTACAGAACACAAGTGCTCTGTATCAGCTCACGTAGCAATGAAGTGAATCGCACGGTCAGCAGAGACTTCAGCAATGAGACTTCAAGATTACCAAATGTGCCTATCTTTTTCAGTAGAGTCAGTAGCTGAGTGGATAGAGCACTCATCTAAGAAGCATTAGGTCGTGGGTTCTAGTCCCGGTAAATAACTTTTTTGTTTTTTTAATTTTAAATTATATTTATAATATATTTATAATTAAAATTTAATTATGCACTGAGGGGAGCAGCCGGACATCAGCTGTGAGCCACGGAACACACCTCTAAAATTGGAGCAGTTCACGGAAAGAGGCTGCATTGCTCTCCTCTCTCTCTCTCTCTCTCTTTTCCTCTCTTTCTCTCTCTCTCTCTTTCTCTCTCTCTTTCTCTCTCTCCTTTCTCTCTCTCTCTCCTTTCTCTCTCCTTTCTCTCTCTCTCTTCTCTCTCCTTTCTCTCTCTCCTTTATCTCTCCCCTTTCTCTCTCTCTTTTCTTTCTCTTCTTTCTCTCTTTCTCTCTCTCTTCTTTCTCTCTTTCTCTCTCTTCTTTCTCTCTCTCTCTCTCTCTCTTCTTTCTCTCGTTCTCTCTCTCTCTTCTTTCTCTCTTTTCTTTCTCTCTTTCTCTCTCTCTCTTCTTTCTCCCTTTCCCTCTCTCTCTTCTTTCTCTCTTTCTCTCTCTCTTCTTTCTCTCTCTCTTCTCTCTTATCTCTCTCTCTTTCTCTCTGTCTTCTTTCTCTCTCTCTCTTTCTCAGACCTGGCGATGATCAGCTGCTGCGGTCACCTGACGGAATCAGCTGACACTATAAGTCGAGCGGTGTGGCCAGCTTCTTACCGCCCGGCCGGCTAAACTATCAGCTGATGCCGTCAGACAGGAGTCTGCCCTGAAGTGTGTAGTTTTTTTTTTTTAACTGATGCATCATCTGATTGTGTAAAAGCTGTTTATACAATCAGCTGCTGTGTCATGTGATTCAGGCCCTTGAACCTGACACATCATATCATTGCTTTGCCTTCCAGCAAACCGATCAGATGAAATTGGATCCGGATTGGAAGGCGCGAGACCCTTGAGCCAGGATTACTGCGGAGAGGGGTTCTTTATTTTAATAAAGATGGAGTCACTAATTGTGTTGTGTTTTATTTATAATAAAAATATTTGTCTGTGTGTTGTGGTTTTTTTTATCAGTACTAGAAATTCATGGTGGCCATGTATAATATTGGCGTGACACCATAAATTTCGGGCCTAGGGCCAGTTGATAATATACAGCTAGCCCCAACTCCATTATTACCCAGCAAGCCACCCATCACTAGGTGTTACAGGGGGCTGTCTGATAATAAAACCTAAAGGAGTATCAGACAGTCAGGGTCCACCGTGCAAAGACTCTGCTGCAGACTATGGAAGAGTGCAATACCTCTGTTAAACTCACAGAGGAATATAATTAGTAAATAAGGCAATTCCTCCCTTACTTGGAGGGTGTGTGGAATGGTCTCTGTTAATAATCACAGAGACAAAGGCAGTGAGTGTGAAATGGCACCTACCTAGGTCCGTTCCTCTAGTGGAGCCAGGAGACGGACAGCAGCGTAAGCCGCACAAAGCTCCTACCTGCGTTCGCTCCACTAGTGTGCGAGGACACGAACCAGTAGATATGGCACCTGCCTAGGTCCGCTCTTCTAGTAGTGCAAAAGAGACGAACAGCAGTGTAAGCCGCACAAAGCTCCTACCTGCGTTCGCTCCACTAGTGTGCGAGAACACGAACCACTAGATATGGCACCTGCCTAGGTCCGCTCTTCTAGTGGTGCAAAAGAGACGGACAGCAGCATAAGCCGCACAAAGCTCCTATCTCTGTTCGCTCCCCTAGTGTGCGAGGATACGAACAACTGCCAGACGCAGTATAAGGAAAGTTACCCTAGCGGCAACGTCCACCTACGAGTAGAATTCACAAGGCCCAGCCGGACCATGTGCCTCAGGCACCTGCCTATGTCCGCTCCCCTAAGAGGTAAGGATACGGACTGCAGCCGAAGCTGTAAGGTATAAGAACGCTACCCTGCCGGTAGCGCTCACCTATCATAGACAGAGAGATGCCTAGAGGAACGTGCACAGAGCGTCTACTCTCATGCATGAACCAAGAGGACTGAGCGCCATGCGGCGTGCGTCAGGGTCTTATATAGACTCTGTGCCTCATCCAAGATGGAGGACACCAGAGCCAATCCACTGCCAGAACGACAGGAATGACGTCATGCTGGCCTATCACCGAGCAAAGCGTCACAAGCACATGACCAGCGACCAATCGGCATAGAAGGTGTCAGAGACATGTGACCACGTGTCACAAGCACATGACCAGCGGCCAATCAGCATTGAAGGTGTCAGAGACATGTGACCTCGTGTCAGCGATGATGTCACCCGCACATGTGCAATGGCTCCAAGATAGGACTTAGTCTCCAGCGCTTGCACATGTGCAGTAGCAAGAAATCTGGACATAGTCTCCAGTGCTCGCACATGTGCAGTAGCAAGAAATCTGGACATAGACTCCAGTGCCACAGCAACCGTAACACTAGGACAGTTGGAAGAGTTGAATACAGTGCCAGAGAATGGCGCTTCTATGAAAGCGCCATTTTCTGGGGCGGCTGCGGACTGCAATTCGCAGCAGAGGGGCCCAGAAAGCTCAGGCCAATCTGTGCTGTGGCTTCCAATCCTCAGCTGCCTAGTTGTATGGCGAAGCCCACGTCATTTGTTTTTTAATTATTTCATGAAATAAGTGAAATAATTAAAAAAAACGGGCTTCCTTATATTTTTGGTTCCCAGCCGGGTACAAATAGGCAGTTGGGGGTTGGGGGCAGCCCGTAGGTGCCTGCTTTACCTGGCTAGCACACAAAAATATGGCGAAGCCCACGTCATTTGTTTTTTAATTATTTCATGAAATTCATGAAATAATTAATAAAAAAAGGGCTTCCCTATATTTTTGGTTCCCAGCCGGGTACATATAGGCAGCTGGGGGTTGGGGGCAGCCCGTAGGTGCCTGCTGTACCTGGCTAGCATACAAAAACATGGCGAAGCCCACATAATTTTTATTGGGGGGCCAAAAACTCCTGCATACAGTCCTGGATGGAGTATGCTGAGCCTTGTAGTTCTGCAGCTGCTGTCTGTCTGTATGGAGGAGAGCAGACAGCAGCTGCAGAACGACAAGGCTCAGCATGCTCCATTCACTAGTGTATGCAGGAGAGCAGACAGCAGCTGCAGAACTACAAGGCTCAGCATACTTTATCCAGGACTGTATGCAGGAGTTTTTTGCCCACCAAAAAATGACGTGGGCTTCGCCATGTCTTTGTATGCTAGCCAGGTACAGCAGGTACCTACGGGCTGCCCCCTACCCCAAGCTGCCTATTTGTACCCGGCTGGGAACCAAAAATATAGGGAATCACATTTTTTAATTATTTAACATATTTCATGAAATAATTAAAAAACAAATGACGTGGGCTTCGCCATATTTTTGTGTCCAGCCAGGTACAACTAGGCAACTGGGGATTGGAATCCGCAGCACAGGTAGCCTGAGCTTTCTGGGTCCCTCTGCTGCGAATTGCAATCCGCAGCCGCCCCAGAAAATGGCGCTTTCATAGAAGCGCCATCATCTGGCGCTGTACCCAACCCTTCCAGCTGCCAGGGTGATGGTGGCTCGCTGGGTAATTATGAGTTAATACTAGCTTTGTTTTACTAGCTAGTATTAAGCCAGAGATTGTTAATGTCAGGCAAATTTGACCCGGCCATTAAGAATCTCCAATAAAGGGTTAAAAAAAGACACCACACAGAGAAAAAATACTTTAATAGAAATAAATACACAGACACATTAGAGACTCCATGTTTATTACTCCCTGTCAGCCCTCCACGATCCTGCTCTTCTGTCTTCTTTCTCCTTCAACCCATGCAGCTCTGCTAATTCAGACAGCACTGCATGGGAGGAATGACGCTGCTGCTTCCCGTGCAGTCTTTTCATGCTGCTTCCTGTGCAGTCTTTTCACTCTGTGAGTGAGAAGAAGCTGCTGGCTGTAAGCGGTGACGTCACCGCTGACAGGCGTGTTGCTATAGCAACGGTGATCTCCGTTATTGACCGGCTGTGGTAGCCGGTGAATAACAGAACGGGGAAGCAGAACAGGGAGCCGACCATGTGCCAGAGCATATCGCAGGTACACGGTGATGCACAAACGAGCACCGCGTACCGGAGATATGTACTGACTGGACCTAGCAATGACGTCAAACCATGTGACCAGTCTGTAGCCAATGAGATAATAGACACGTGACTGGTCACATGCTATTTTGACTTTACAATAGGTCCTATCATCAGTGCTGGTTACCGGGAGGACGCAGCGATTATTGGAAGGAAAATCGGCAGGAGACAGAGTGCAGGGCGCATTGCGGGGACAGGTAAGTGTTATGGCAATGTTTATTAACTGTATGTGTACATTTATAATGTGTTTTTATGTGTTTTTGTTTGCCTGCCATTGGTTTCAATGGGGCTCGAGAGGTTCGTCGAACGGCTCACCAAACCGAACTCGAACCCGCTCGACGAACCGAACCGAACTCGAGTCTCTAGAGGGTGGCTCATCTCTAATTGAAATGCTACTCTCAATGTCCCCTACAAGGTCATTAAAAAATAAAGAAGAGGGCCAAATTCTGACACGTGGTAACCCACTGTTAACTGTGACTACACTTTGTTTCCTATCACTGAGCCAGTTCTTAAACCATTTAGACATATTTTCCCCTATTCAAATTTATATCATTTTTTATACTGACCTTTTGTGTGGCACTTTATCAACCTCCTATTAAAATTCCAAATAAACAACACCCACTGCATTTCCCTGGTCCCGTCTAGAACTTACCTCATCATAGATGCTGTTTTGATTAGTTTGACAGGACTGATCCCTCACAAATCCATGCTGATACTGGGTCATGAGGTTATGTTTCCTGAGATACTCCAATATATCATCTATTAGGAAATCCTTAAGGGTTGTACCCATAGTAGAGATGAAACTTATCTGCCTATAATTTCCAGGCTCAGATTTTGTCCCCTATTTGATTATTGGCACCACATTTGCTGTGTTCCAATACTGTGATACAGTTCCTGTTATGGAATATGCGAGGATTAAAAATAATTGTCTGCCTATTATCATAGATAATTCCTGCAGTACTCGGGGGTGTAAGTCATCTTGGCCTGGGGACAGTGGCGTAACTAGAGTGCGACGGGCCCCGGTGCGAAATTTGGACCTGGGCCCCCTCCGGACGTTGGTCAGATGTATGGTCACCTGTAGAGTTCTAAATTTTTATATATATATAAAAATAAAAAGACGTATGAATTGCCTCCCCCACCCTTCATTATGCAGTAATGTCCTCAATCCTGGTACATATGTCCCCCATCCTGATATCCAGGTAATCAGTCCTCAGCACTTACAAGTACAGTTATAAATGGTGACTTAAGCCTGCTTTACATGTTATGATTATGCATATGATATCGTATGCGATCGTAACCGCCCCCATCGTATGTGCGGCACGTTCAATTTGTTAAACGTGTTACACAAACAATTATTTGCTGTCACACGTACTTACCCTTCCATATGACCTCGATGTGGGCGGCGAACGTCCACTTCCTGGAGTGGGAGGGACGTTCGGCATCACATCGACGTCACGCGGCAGCCGGCCAATAGAAGCGGAGGGGCAGAGATGAGCGGGACGTAAACATCTCGCCCACCTCCTTCCTTTCGCATTGCCGGCTGGAGCCGCGGGATGCAGGTAAGATCTGTTCATCGTTCCCGGGGTGTCATACACTGCGATGTGTGGTACTTTGGGAACATTGAACAACCTCATGTTCAATTTTTAGCAATTGAACGACGTGCATGCGATGAACGTTTTAACGTTCAATCGCAATCGCACACAGCTGTCTCACGCTACAATATAACTTACGATGCCGGATGTGCGTCACTTACGACGTGACCCCGCCAACACATCGTAAGATATATTGTATCGTGTAAAGCCCGCTTTACAGCTGTTGTTCTTGCGGATGAAATCGTTCACTTTTCACGTCTTTTCCATCTGGCCCAGACCGACATCACAACTTCTTCCAGACACAATTCATCTGCAGAGATTACAGAAAAGACACATTTGAGTTCTCACATTTCCAACACCGTCCCATCCAGTAGAGTAACTAGAGTTTGATGGGCCCCAGTGCAAAGTTTGGACCTGGGCCCCCCCAACCGTACACGACACTCGGGGTATGGGATAGTGTCGCTGACACTTGGCTCTTTCCTTTAGCACCCAGGTTTCCTATGATCTGAAATCTTTCTATCAGCAGCTTTCCTATTTTCTGCTTTACATCTTGTCCTCATCATGTACCTTCCCCATGCTCTGCTATACATCTTTCCCTCAGCACGCAGCTTTCCTATGATATCAGAGCATGAGAAAGCTGGGTGCTGAGGTGCTGAGGGAAAGCGCTTATTTTCTTCAGCACAAAACTTTCCCATGCCATGCTTTATCTTTGTCCCCTTCATATATAGTTATCCAAATACTATAATGACTCCCACATAGCCTTCCATATAGTATAATGGGTCTCACATAACCCTTCATATGTTATAATGCACCTCCCATAGTCCTCCATGTATTATAATACACTTCACATAGTCCTCCATATAATATAATGTAGAGCATAGTCCTCCATATAATACACATGCCACAGTCCTCGATTTAAGATAATGCACATCCCATAGTCCTCCATATAAGGCACACCCCATAATCCTCAATATAGTATAATGCACACTCCATAATCCTCCATATAAATGCACACCCCATAATCCTCAATATAGTATAATGCACACTCCATAATCCTCAATATAGTATAATGCACACTCCATAATCCTCCATATAAATGCACACACCATAATCCTCCATATAAATGCACACACCATAATCCTCCATATAGTATAATTCACCCCCATAGACTTCTGGCCACCGTTTACTCACTGATTAAAAAAAAAAAAACATGTCCTCACCAGAGGCGTAGCTAGGGTTTCATCTCAGAGCTTTTGTAGACACCCGTATTTTTGGCCCAAGTGCGATCTGACAAAACATTGGATCACACTCGGACCAATGTTATCCAATGAGGCAGTGGTTATGTTTCAATTTTGTTCTTGGACCGAGTGGTCTGGGAAAAAAACATTGCAGCGTGCATGCGGAAAATGACACAGTTAAGTGGAGCGGCAGGGCCGTAGTTGGGGTTCATGCTGCCCCTACCAGCAAGTAAGTCTAAATCCTCATGCCGATGTGGCTAGAAGTATGCAAATTGCATACTTGTGGTCACAGGATGGCCCCCTCTCACTGCCGGCACTGGAAAACCCTGACAGCTCGCTGTGCGCATGCAATGAGGATTCACATGTCTGCAGTCACAGGCTGTTAAACTGCCAGTCAGCTTCATATAACCAAACGAACAACGATCATTTAAAGAGAATCTGTCAGCAGGTTTTTGCCCTCTAATCTGAAAGCAGCATAACATAGGGGCAGAGATCCTGATTCCAGCGATGTGTCACTTACTTGACTGCTTAGTGTAGTTTTGATAAAATCACTGATTAATCAGCAGCAGATTATCATTACAGGACTACTTGGCCTGTTGCCAGGTAGTCCAACATATTCAAGAGCTTTTATCTGCAGCAGAGAAAACATTGATTTTATCAAAATGACAGCAAACAGTTCAGTAAGTGACACATTGCTGGAATCAGGGTCTCTGTTTCTACATTATGCTGCTCTCACATGGGGCAGCAAATCCTGGTGACAGATTCCCTTTAAAGGAGGGATTGTCCAGTATAAATGCTCCCTTAGATCCAGGTACCTTATTGGTGACTTCTCAGATTGTAATGGTCTCATCCCAGTCTTCATCTGGTCCAGATGCCATGATGATCTTGGACATCCAGAGCTCGTCTCCGCAGACTTCCATCTTCTCTGGTTTTCCACAACATATCCTAACACGATGCCCTAAAAAATTAGTGTCATTATTACACCTAAATAAAAAATATCCATACATACTGTGCAATAAATAACCTGTATACTGTGCACTAATTAACCCGTATACTGTGCACCTGAAAAAAATAATTCCCCCTCTATGCTCCCTGACAAAAAAGTGACCCCGCATTGTCCCCCTTATGATACATGGCCTCCACACTGTCCCACTTATATACTATGACCACTGCACCATTCCTCCAGCATGAATTCTGGCCGCCACACTGTCTTTCCTTATGAAAAATATTCGTAAAACCATCCCATCTCATTAACCCTTTCACCCCTGGGCAATTTTCCATTTTTGTTTTTTGCGCCCTTCTTTGAAGAGCGGTAACTTTTTTTTTTTCCGTCAATCTTGCCATATAAGGGCTTATTTTTTGTGGGACGTGTTGTACTTTTAAATGAAACCATACATTTTATCATATAGTGTGCTGGAAAATGGCAAAAAAATTCCAAGTGCGGAAGAATTTTAAAAGGAAGTGTGATTGCACGATTGTTTTTAGGATATTTTATTCACCATGTTCACTACAGTCAGGGCCAGAAATATTTGGACAGTGACACAAGTTTTGTTATTTTAGCTGTTTACAAAAACATGTTCAGAAATACAATTATATATATAATATGGGCTGAAAGTGCACACTCCCAGCTGCAATATGAGAGTTTTCACATCCAAATCGGAGAAAGGGTTTAGGAATCATAGCTCTGTAATGCATAGCCTCCTCTTTTTCAAGGGACCAAAAGTAATTGGACAAGGGACTCTAAGGGCTGCAATTAACTCTGAAGGCGTTTCCCTTGTTAACCTGTAATCAATGAAGTAGTTAAAAGGTCTGGGGTTGATTACAGGTGTGTGGTTTTGCATTTGGAAGCTGTTGCTGTGACCAGACAACATGCGGTCTAAGGAACTCTCAATTGAGGTGAAGCAGAACATCCTGAGGCTGGAAAAAAAGAAAAAATCCATCAGAGAGATAGCAGACATGCTTGGAGTAGCAAAATCAACAGTCGGGTACATTCTGAGAAAAAAGGAATTGACTGGTGAGCTTGGGAACTCAAAAAGGCCTGGGCGTCCACGGATGACAACAGTGGTGGATGATCACCGCATACTTTCTTTAGTGAAGAAGAACCCGTTCACAACATCAACTGAAGTCCAGAACACTCTCAGTGAAGTAGGTGTATCTGTCTCTAAGTCAACAGTAAAGAGAAGACTCCATGAAAGTAAATACAAAGGGTTCACATCTAGATGCAAACCATTCATCAATTCCAAAAATAGACAGGCCAGAGTTAAATTTGCTGAAAAACACCTCATGAAGCCAGCTCAGTTCTGGAAAAGTATTCTATGGACAGATGAGACAAAGATCAACCAGAATGATGGGAAGAAAAAAGTTTGGAGAAGAAAGGGAACGGCACATGATCTAAGGCACACCACATCCTCTGTAAAACATGGTGGAGGCAACGTGATGGCATGGGCATGCATGGCTTTCAATGGCACTGGGTCACTTGTGTTTATTGATGACATAACAGCAGACAAGAGTAGCTGGATGAATTCTGAAGTGTACAGGGATATACTTTCAGCCCAGATTCAGCCAAATGCCGCAAAGTTGATCGGACGGCGCTTCATAGTACAGATGGACAATGACCCCAAGCATACAGCGAAAGCTACCTAGGAGTTCATGAGTGCAAAAAAGTGGAACATTCTGCAATGGCCAAGTCAATCACCAGATCTTAACCCAATTGAGCATGCATTTCACTTGCTCAAATCCAGACTTAAGACGGAAAGACCCACAAACAAGCAAGACCTGAAGGCTGCGGCTGTAAAGGCCTGGCAAAGCATTAAGAAGGAGGAAACCCAGCGTTTGGTGATATCCATGGGTTCCAGACTTAAGGCAGTGATTGCCTCCAAAGGATTCACAACAAAATATAGAAAATAAAAATATTTTGTTTGGGTTTGGTTTATTTGTCCAATTACTTTTGACCTCCTAAAATGTGGAGTGTTTGTAAAGAAATGTGTACAATTCCTACAATTTCTATCAGATATTTTTGTTCAAACCTTCAAATTAAACGTTACAATCTGCACTTGAATTCTGTTGTAGAGGTTTCATTTAAAATCCAATGTGGTGGCATGCAGAGCCCAACTCGCGAAAATTGTGTCACTGTCCAAATATTTCTGGACCTAACTGTATATGGTAAAACTGATGTGTTAGGGTGATGCCTCAGTTCGGTGCGAGTTTGTTGACACCACAACAATACCAAACAAGGTTTACTGTTATCTGAGGGGTTAAAAAAACAGACGTTTGTCTAAAAAAAGTTGCACATTTTTTGCGCCATTTTCCAAAAACCGTAGCGTTCTCATATTTCGGGATCTATGGCTCAGTGATGACTTAATTTTTGCGTCTTGAGCTGATGTTTTTAATGATACCATTTTTGGGCAGATGCTACATTTTTATCATCAATGAAATAGGCTGGCAGCACTCACCGATAAAATGTTGCTTTTATTCATGCATCATTCGTGCATACAAAAGGCAGGCAAAAGGGGGGAGGGAGCACGCTGGGCAACGGCACCGTTTCACACCACTAGGGATGCTTCCACAGGTCCATCACACACACACTACACCCCCATATGTCACACATCCTGCTCCCCATACAGCCTGCACCCCCCCATATCACACACACTGCACCCCCATATCTCACACACACTACATCCCCATATGTCACACACCCTGCTCCCTATACAGCCTGCACCCCCCATATCACACACACTGCACCCCTATGTCACACACCCTGCTCCCCATACAGCCTGCACCCCCCATATCACACACACTGCACCCCTATGTCACACACCCTGCTCCCCATACAGCCTGCACTCCCCATATCACACACACTACACCCCCATATCTCACACACCCTGCCCCACATTCAGCCTGCACCTCCCATATCACACACACTGCACCCCCATGTCACACACCCTGCTCCCCATACAGCCTGCACCCCCCATATCACACACACTGCACCCCCATGTCACACACCCTGATCCCCATGCAGCCTGCACCCTCCATATCACACACACTACACCTCCATATCCCACACACCCTGCTCCCCATACAGCCTGCACCCCCCATATCACACACACTACACCCCCATAAGTCACACACCCTGCCCCACATATCTCACCCTGCTGTACTCCAACTTACCCCTCTCAAACACTCTGCACCCCTTCACATCCTTCTGTCACAGTCTGCACCCCTCATATGCCACTCACCCTGCACCCCCCCATGTCCCCTTTTTTCTCATTACCAGTCATGTGTCCCAATCTCCTTCAGGAACCGATATCTTCAGATGCTTTCTGCCTGGCAATCCTGTGTCTTCTCCCACACAGTCACATGGGGACATGACATCATCGCAGGTCCTGGCAGGATGGATTCCGTCTTCTGTGCAGGAGCACTTCTGCTCTGTCACAGCTAGAAACACCTGGTGGGCCTCTCCAGGTCAGGAGCCCCTCTGCCCCCTGCTGACACCGGGCCCTCCTGACTCACAGGCCGGTCCACGGCGGTCGTGTGGTCAGCCACTGAAGAGCGCATCTCGTCTCTTACAGAGAGAAGCTGGCTCTGCAGAGTGGCTGCCGGGCCCCTATAACCCTGCGGGTCCGGTCGCAGTGGCGACCTCTGCGACCGCGGTCGTTATGCCCCTGCCTGGGGATTTATCTACTTTAGTGATTTTGAGATGGTGCTGGGCTTCTTGCTGGATTAAGCAGGTGACATTTAATGGGGAATTTATGGATTGTCTGATCATTTTATCTGTCATGGGATTTTCTTCTCTAAATACTGTTGAAAAAAAGTATTTTGCAAATTGGCCTTTCCTTCATCTTCTTCCAACATTTCACCCAGACTATTTTTGAGGGGGCAAAACTATCATTAGAGTTAGCCCAGCATTGTAAAGCAAAAGCAAACAGACATATAATATATTGGCAAAGTTGCAATGATAGTTTATCCATAGTCACTCAAGTGTCAGTCTGCACCAGTACAACTCTGATGCGCGTGCTGCATGGGCTTCCTCTGGGGGTCATTCAGAATAACCCAGTATTTGCAAGTTAATAATTTTTAACACATGACAGGTTTCTTTTAATGTAAAAACACATACAGTATCTATATATATAATTGCCTTATTCTGTCTGTCTGTCTGTCTGTCTTGCTCCAAAATTGTGTCGTTACAGTGACAATTGTGTCGTTACAGTGACAACCAGTGGATTGGTCGCTGGGCTCGGCATGGGCCCGCCCCCGCACAGATTGGCCGCTCGGCTCGGCCTGGCCTCGCCCCCCGCACGGATTGGCCGCTCGCCCCGGCCCCCTGCACGCATTGGCCGCTCGACCCGGCCCTGCCCTCTCACGCATTGGATGCTCGCCCTGGCCCCGCCCCCCGAACCCACACGGAGACGCCCGACTCCCAGGTGACTGCTGCAGCCCCGGAAGACCACACCGGTAAGACAAAGTGGAGAAAAGCCACTAGCTTACCTCGCCTCCTGGCACACGTGTGCTGGAGCCGGCTTAGGCTGGTATCCATGGTACACATCGGGTAACTATAGAAACCGCTTTCCTTAGTTACCCAATGTGTAACATGGTTACTAGCTTACCCCGGCTCCCGGCACACGTCAGCACTGTCGCTTACCTTTTCTCCACTTTGTTGGATCCGGCGTGCTCCCGTGCACTGTGTATGCCGCGCGACAAGCTCCGATCACGTGTTGTCATGTGACCAGGAAGTTGCGGCACAGCCACTGTCCTGTACAGTGTACGGCTGCCTTCAGACGTCCGTGTCACACATAGCACACATGCATGTATATACACACACACATACACACATAGCAGACACACATAGATACACCGAGCGCATACACACATAGCACATATGCATGTATACACACACACACCCACACTGAGCACATATACACACATAGCAGACACACATGGATACACCAAGCGCATACACACATAGCGCACATGCATGTATACACACACACTGAGCACATATACACACATAGCAGACACACATGTATACACCGAGAGCATACACACATAGCGCACATGCATGTATACACACACACACATAGCAGGCACACATGGATACACCGAGCGCATACACACATAGCGCACATGCATGTATACACACACACCCACACATAGCAGACACACATGGGTACACCGAGCGCATACATTGCGCACATGCATGTACACACACACACACACACACTCTGCTGTACACTCACCCAGCGATGCGGTCCCCGGCATTGAAGTCCCCAGCGCTGTTCCTGCTTCCAGCTCCTCAGGGCACTGAATATTCAGTGAGTATAATGAGCGGTGATAAGGAACGGGAGGCAGCAGAGCCAGAGACAGCATCTCTGGAGAAGGGATAAATATAGAAAATATTTTTATTAAAAAGACCCATATTTTCTCTGGTATGTTTTACACTGATGTCACACAGATCACATCAGTGAGCGATCCGTGTAACATCCATGCTGCCGAAAATGCCTGCGTGTGTGCGTGCGGGGTCATGAAAAGTCACACGGTCCATTTGCAAACACGGACGTGTGAGGCACATCATAGAATAACATGGGTACGTGTGACATCTGTGTTACAAAACGCATGTCACACGTACCTAAAACACGGACGTCTGAAACCAACCTACGGCAGTGCGCCGAATCCGACAAAGTGGAGAAAAGCCGGATGTGTGAAACCACTAGCTTACCCCGGCTCCCGGCACACGTGTGCCGAAGACGGCGTAGGCTGGTAACCATGGTACACATCGGGTAACTATAGAAACCGCTTTGATTAGTTACCCAATGTGTATCATTGTTACTAGCTTACCCCGGCTCTTGGCACACGTGTGCCGGAGCCGGCGTACGCTGTTAACCAGTGTACACATTGGGTAATTATGGAAACCGCTTTGCATAGTTACCCGATGTGTACCATGGTTACTAGCTTACCCCGGCTCCCTGCCCATTCAGATTGTTGCTCTCCCACTGTCAAACACGCCGATGCTTGCTGCACAGCAGGAGACCAACGAGCAAAAAATAAACCAGCACTGTCGCTTTGCATAGTTACCCAATGTGTACCATGGTTATCAGCTGACCGACGTACGCTGGTAACAAATGGTACACAATCCTGTAACTATGGAAAGCGCTTTCGTTAGTTACCCAATGTGTACCATGGTTACCACCTTACCCCCGGCTCCCGGCACACATGTGCTTGAGCCGGCGTACGCTGGTAACCATGGTACACATTGGGTAACTAAGCAAAGTGCTTTGCATAGTTACCTGATTGTGTAACATGGTTACCAGTGTACGCCGGCTCCCTGCCCATTCAGATCGATGGTCTCCCACTGTCGATGCGTGCTGCACAGCGGGAGACCAACGAGCAAAAAAATGAACCATCATTATTCAAGACTTGCTGATTATATTATTATTCAATCTGCTAACCTACATACACATTCTAGACTACCCAATACGCTAGAATCGGGCCACCTTCTAGTATGGTATAAGCAATCATTTGTCAGCAGATTCAAGTTCTTTAGGTGGACTTAAAAATAAAATAAAAAAACCTTTAAAGGTAAAGAAAAAACTAAAAATGTAAATAAGAATTCTAATCATGCCCTTTTTCTCCAGTAAGAGTAAAGTAATTTTAAAAAAAAATACATATTTGGTATCACCGTATTCATAAGTCTGTCAAAATATTAAATGATTAGCCTATATATATATATACTATAACAGGAAAAGAATAAAAATGGTAAAATAGAATTTTTTGATCACGCCTCATCCCTAATAATTCTAGGTAGGTATATGTCCAAAAAGTCAGTACTTGCAATAGGGCAATGTATTAGTGTGCCATGTCTGGATTTAAAATTTGACATGTAGAAAAGATTTGCAAAAGAAAAAAAAATGTTTGCAACACACACTTAAATAGTCAGCTATTTTTGGGGATTTTGGGGAATTTTCTTTAGTATTTAAAAAATAAAAATTGAAAAACTCAGTACAGTTGGGTGTCACAAGAAAGCACACTGAGAAGATCTGTATCAGACACTGACTTTATTTATTGCTATACTTTCATGAAAACTTTTGTGCTCTCTTAATTCTGTTTTATAGTGCATTAGGAATAATAATAATAATAATAATAATAATAATAAAAATTGTAATTGTACATTGCAGCAAGAGAGATGCCAGCTACATCTTGTGAGCAAAATACACCCCTCTTATGCCATTTGAACTCCAAATTAATAAGATTTGTTTTACAAGCTCTCGAGAAATCAATACAGCACAGCCGCTCATGTTGTACCCAAGACTTCTTCCTTATTAGCACATGTGACCAGTTTAAATATGGACACAGACAAAGAATAAGCTACTTCTGAACTATGCACCAATAGAAACACTAGGGACATGAACAGAAAGGTAAACCATCCCCACCTATCAGTGCCTCCCGCTCACATTGACTTTATACGTTATATGACAAAATAGATACTACAGGAAAAAAATGAATTCTATTCTCTCAAAATTCCCCTTTTGTGATCAACTATGAGTGTATCAGGAGGTATATATGAGCTTGCTATCTGTGTCCTCCTTACTTTCCTACCTGCTTCATCGTAGTTTCCCACCTGGATACCCATAATTACAGTGCCTTGCGAAAGTATTCGGGTCCCTTGAATTTTTCAACCTTTTCCCACATTCCAGGCTTCAAACTTAAAGATAACAATTGTGAAGTTTAACGAAATGTATTGCTTATTTTAAACTTTTTTAAAAAATAAATAACTGAAAAGTGGGGCATGCAATATTATTCGTCCCCTTTACTTTCAGTGCAGCAAACTCACTCCAGAAGTTCATTGAAGATCTCCGAATGATCCAATGTTGTTCTAAATGACTGATGATGATAAATATAAGCCACCTGTGTGTAATCAAGTTTCCATATAAATGCCCCTGCTCTGTGATAGTCTCATTGTTCTGTTTAAAGCGCAGATAGCATCATGAAGACCAAGGAACACAACAGGCAGATCTGTGATACTGTTGTGGAGAAGTTTAAAGCTGGATTTGGTTACAAAAATATTTCCAAAACTTTAAACATTCCAAGGAGCACTGTGCAAGCGATCATATTGAAATGGAAGAAGTATCATACCACTGCAAATCTACCAAGACCCAGCCGTCCATCCAAACTATCATCTCAAACAAGGAGAAGACTGATCAGAGATGCAGCCAAGAGGCCCATGATTACTCTGGATGAACTGCAGAGATCTACAGCTGAGGTGGGAGAGTCTGTCCATAGGACAACAATCAGTTGTACTGCACAAATCTGGCCATTATGAAAGAGTGGCAAAGAGAAAGCCATTTCTCAAAGATATCCATAAAAAGTGTAGTTTAAAGTTTGTAACAGGCCACCTGGGAGACACACCAAACGTGTAAGAAGGTGCTCTGGTCAGATGAAACCAAAACTATTTGGGCACAATGCCAAATGATATGTTTGGCATAAAAGTGTGTGGCAATACAGCTCATCACCCTGAACACCCCATCCCCACTGTCAAACATGGTGGTGGCAGCATCATGGTTTGTGGCTGCTTTTCTTCAGCAGGGACAGGAAAGATGGTTAAAATTGATGGGAAGTTGGATGGAGCAAAATACAGGACCATTCTTGAAGAAAACCTGTTGGAGTCTGCAAAAGATCTGGGACGGAGATTTGACTTCCAACAAGACAATGATCCTAAACATAAAGCAAAATCTACAATGGAATGGTTCACAAATAAACGTATCCAGGTGTTAGATTAGCCAAGTCAATGTCCAGACCTGAATCCAATCGAGAATCTGTAGAAAGAGCTGAAAACTGCTGTTCACAAACGCTCTCCATCCAAGCTCACTCAGCTCTAGCTATTTGCAAAGGAAGAATGGGCAAGAATTTCAGTCTCTCGATGTGCAAAACTGATAGACACATACCCCAAGTGACTTGCAGCTGTAATGACAGCAAAAGGTGGTGCTACAAAGTATTAATTTAAAGGGGACGAATAATATTCCACACCCCAAAGTTTAAAGTTATAGTATTTACTAGGCAATACATTTCGTTCAACTTCACAATTATGTCCCACTTGTTGTTGATTCTCACCATAACATTAAAATTTTATCTTTATGTTTGAAGCCTGAAATGTGGTTAAAGGTTGGAAAATTCAAGGGAGCCAAATACTTTCGCAAGGCACTGTATGTAACAACACCAATGGAGCTCCTTGTCTTGGTTCCGTATTCCACAACCAGGAGTTCTTTGACAGGATTTTCCTTACACATGGACCTGATTACCTTTTGTATAACAAACAAAACAATACCATCTGCATACAGGTGTATGTTATACCTGAAAGTCACCCACTTAAGCTCTTAAACTATTTGGCTGGTTCAGTAAAAAGAATGTTTCTACCACCATGAGTCCTTGCATTGAGTTCCTGTAACCATTACCTCATTATTTTAACTATTTGCAATATATCAGCCCCAAACTGGAAATTTCCCAATAGCTTATATATCAGTTAGGCCAGCACTAAGGTGTGTTGAGACAATTATTCTGCTTTTTCTGTGACTCTTTACAGCAGCTGCTGTGTATCTACAGTACATGGGTTTTCCTTCAAGCTTCATCAAAGTTGCTGTGGTTAGGAGAAGCTGGATTGGCCTATCTAATCTTGGCACATGGCTCTTTCTTGCTTGTCTTTTAGGATCACCCAATCTCCTGGCTTGAGATTATTTGCTCCTGACAAGAGATGAGCAAAACTTGTTTGATTCGGGTTTGCCAATTTCAAATTCATTATGAGGATTTCCCTGGTAATGATTGGCTATGTTCAGTAACTGTTTGCGGTTTCCAAAAAACTTTTCTAATAACATATTAAGCTTTTGGATAAATTGTGGTGCTTTTTTTCTCTTAACTTTATTTGTTTATGTTGCTGCAGCCAGTCAAGGTACAGAAAACATTCACAAGGTTCAGACACAAGGTCTTGTGTTATTGGCTGCCTAAATCACATGTCTTTCTGAATCTAAAATGCAGACATGTAGTGTCAGAGCCATTTTGTGACTGCTAAAGCTTATTGAAGGTGCTGCCGCCGGAGCTGCTAGACAGCTTAGATAGGGGTTTAATCATAGGTAATGCGGATAGATAGCGATAGTGTAGAATAGGGACATGCAGTGTTGGAAAAAGTGTGTGCCACAAATCGGCATGTCATGATATAAATAGGGATTGCTACTTGTTAGTGCCTGCTAAAGAGTTGCCAGTGAACAATCTAGATAAGTATTGGTAAATCTGAGTGCCTGCTAAAAGGTTTCAAGTGAACCATTTAAATAGGTATTAGTACTTTTTAGTGTCTGCTAAAAATTTGGTTGTGAACCATCTAACTAACTATGGGTACTTCAGACTGGGTGCCAAAAACTTGTCAGTGAACCATTTAACTAGGCATAGAAACTTTTTAGTGCCTGCTAAAAAAATTTCCAGTGAACCATCTAACTGGAAATTGTTACTTTTGAGTGCCAGTTAAAATTTACCAGTGAACCATCTAACTTGGTATTGGTACTCTTTGTGTGTGTGCAAAAAAGTTGACAATTAACCATCTACCTATGTATTGGTTCATTTTAGTTCCTGCTAAAAATTTGCTAGCGAACCATCTAACTAGGTATTGGTACTTTTGAATGCCTGCTAAAAAGGTCCCACTGAAACATCTAACTAGGTTTTGGTACTAGTGTGCCTGTTAAAAATTTGACAGTGACCCATCTATTTAGGTATTGGTACTTGTGAGTGCCTGCTAAAAATTTGCCAGTGAACCATTTTACTAGGTATTGTTACTTTGGAGTGCCTGGTAAAAATTTGCCAGTGAAACAACTGGCTAGACATTGGTACTTTGGAGTGCCTGCTAAACATTTGGCTGTGAATCATCTAACTAGGTATTATTACTTTTGAGTGCCTGCTAAAAATTTGCCAGTGACCCATCTAAATAGGCATTGGTACTTTTTAGTGCCTGTTTAAAAATGCCATTAAACAGCTAACTAGGTAATGGTACTTTTGAGTGCAAGCTAAAACTTGTCAGTGAATCATGTAATAATTAGGGTGCCTGCTAAAAATTTGACAGTGAACCATCTAACTAGGTATTGGTAATTAGAGTGCCTATTAAAAATTTGGCTGTGAACCATCCAACTAGGTATTTGTACTTTTGAGTGCCTGCTAAAAAGTTGCCAGTTACCCATCTATCTAGGTATTTTTTTTTACTTTTTAGTGCCTGCTAAAAATTTGGCAGTGAACCATCTAACTAGGTAAAGTCACTTTTTAGTACCGGCAAAAAAGTTGGCGGTAAACCATCTAAATAGGTATTGTTACTTTTTAGTGCCTGCTAAAAATTTGCCAGTAAATCACTTTACTATTTTTTTTTAACTTTTGAGTGCCTACTAAAAAGTTGCCAGTGAACCATCTAAATATGTATTGTTAATTTGGAGTGCCTGGTAAAAAATCGCTTCTTGCAAATGAGCGCCAGAAACATGGTTTGCAAGCGTTGCATCAAGTGGCTTCTCCTCCTCTTCCTTCACAACAACATCACACAAAGTTTATTCCTCAGAGGTGCCACCCCAATTACACTAGATTCCCCCCTCATCACAGCTCTCCAACTGCCAAACTGACTGTGGGGAACCACACATGGGCATCTTTGCAGAGCTGTTCACACATTCTATCCCAAGGGTATCACAGATCTGCTTCAAAGATTAACAGACTGAAGAGGAGGAAAGCATCTGCACCGATGCCCAAAATCTTTGTCAGTTGGATCTGGGCCCAGTCGAAGTAGGGTCCAAGCAGGATCCAGACCTTCGTCAACAGACGTTAACCCCCGGGGGTGGAAGTGATGATGATGAGATTCAGATACATGAGGCGCACGTGTACTGTAATGTCAGGTCAGGAAGAGGATGACTGTCAGGGATAAAAGGGGGAAAACAGAGAGGATGACAATGAAGTTGTAGATCCCACTTGGTGTGTACCCAGAGGCACGCAGCTGAGTACCTGAACAGAACAGATGGAGAAGGAAGACAAGGTGCTTCCCGCACAGACATGGAGTGATGAAACCAGAACAACCAATGCATCCTCAGCCACAATTCTGGCTTTTTGCAGCAGTAGTGGCAGGTCTACATTTCACATGAGCAGTGAGGGTTGCCTAGCCTGGGCCTTTTTTTGCGACCGGAATGGATGACCCAACTCACTTGCTCTGCAAACTTTGTAAAAAATGACTCAGTAGAGGCAGAAATTTAAACGATTTGTCTACTACATGCATAAACTTTCACATGATCAAACAGCATGCATTATTCTGGGAATCTTACTGCGCGGAAATGCTTATATAGCCCCTATGACGCTGTGCGGCCATGCCAATCACAGTAACACCACAACAAAGATGGCTGCGGTGTTACTGTGAGGGCAAGCAACATCAGATGTGTTCATTGGCTGGAAAAAGGCGCCAGGAAGTCAGAAATGAAAATGAAAGTATCGAAGCGAATACCATATTAGCCGTCAGCTAGGGAATACCTCGAATTCCCCATTATCCGTCGGATACCGAATAGTGGCGAATACATTCGCTCATGCTTATACACGAAAAATCTGTTACCTTTCTAAAACAATGCAGTGCTCAACTCAATTTCTGTAACAAGGTCACTTGTAAAGAAAATAAACCAGGGGTGTCTACACTAATTGTTAAGGTGAGCTATGATAACAGTGCTGTGTTAAATTGCAGGTATATCAGAATTACTACATTTGTAACTTTTGGATATGAAAAAGATTGTTTCCATTTACTGATAACAGAGAGTGATAGAAGAAGGGTCTTAATTCCGTGCCAAGGACTCAAAGGATCCAGGAAGAGATTAATGCTTCTTTAATAACATGCACAAGTCTACGCGTTTCTGGAGACACAGCTTCCTTCATCAGGACATTGGCAAGAGGACATCAAATCAAGGGATTTGATGTTCTCTTGCCAATGTCCTGATGAAGGGAGCTGTGTCTCCAGAAACGCGTAGACTTGTGCATGTTATTAAAGAAGCATTAATCTCTTCCTGGATCCATTGAGTCCTTGGTGCGGAATTAAGACCCTTCTTCAATTACTCTCTGTTATCAGCCAACTTTGGGACTGCTGCCTGGACCTGGATCTTATATATGCCTGTATAGTGGTTGTGACTGGCACAACCATTATAGGTGAGTGTGTTTTTATTACATATCTTCCTCCCCTTTTGGGGTAAGACCCTATTGCGCTTTTCTTTCCACAGTTTCTCATCTGTTTCCATTTACTGACAGCAAGTATATTTCATATATGTATATACATTTCAATCACTGGAGTTAAAGTTCCCCCTCATCATGATTAATTACAGTTTAGCCTTACAATTGAAATCTAGAACAAACCAATCTGTTTTTTTTAGAGATAGATTTTAGGGAATATATGGAACGAGTTTGGATCTGGATAAATTCTGTAAGAATGGTTAAGAAAATCCGAGGCTGTAAATAAATGATGGCAATAAAAACTTTATTAAGATACAAGGTACCTATAAGTCTGTACTGTGAAATTGCACTGCTTTGCAAAACTGAAAAATTGGGGACGTAATTCTCATTTAAAGAACTGATGACAGAAATATGCAAATTGTTTCTTCTGTGGTCCCAGTAGGCCAACTATGCATCCAGAACTGCTGGTTAAGCACCGATATGGTCATATATATTGTGAAAGTACAGAGCTATTTTCAGTAAATGAAACAATATATGCACACACAGATATGCACATATAATAGGTGCACATGCAAAATGAAAGGATTGGTAATGATGCAACATAGTAAAGAGGCTTTTCTTGTTTCCTTCAGTGTCAGCATGATTACATCCCAGTGTGCGGGTCAAATGGAGTCACTTACCGAAATGAATGCTACTTACGAGGAGCGGCCTGCAAGCAGCAAAGTGAAATACTGGTGGTGTCTGAAGGGTCATGTGTCACAGGTACGGTACACGCAATGTTCTGTGTGCAGCACGTGGTACGCCCAACGCTGCGGCTGCTGAGTTTCCTTTATTACACTTTATTTTACAATTAACTTTAGATGGTGTATTATACATTTCTATTGTGGTTTTATTGAGTGTTGTATTTGCAAAGAAAAAACAATGTTGGGTAGACAGTATAAAGAGGACGTTTTTTACTGCTGTTGTCCATTGAAGGTGAACAGTCTGATTTGGAAAAGCTAATTAAATAAGGCATTCAATATGTCATACAAATCCATTTCATTCATTAAATGTGAGCAATACTTTTTGGGCAAAATACTTATGTACTGTATGTTCAAAGAGGACCTGACACTACTCATGTCTAGTTTAGAAAGTAATTATATTCATCAGGAACTGATATTTGTGCACCATCTTTCTTAGCACTTTCCATTGTAGCAGTCATATTATTTTTACTCTAATTTGTGAATACGTTGACAATTGGATATATTCAGTGTTGTCCCTATAGTCTGACAGGGTTGGAATGTGTGGGGACACACACATATTTAAAAAGGTGAAAAATGTATTCAAATTTTTTGAAGAGAAATGACAAAGGTGCTGTATAACAGAAAGCAAAGTTATGGAAAAAATAAATTGTCATTCTAGGGGAAATACAAATGTCGCGGGCGGGGAGGGCGCTGCGCTCACCACGCTCGGGTCCGGCGCTGCTGCTGCTCGGTGGCTCGAGCGGTGGGCCGGATCCGGGGACTCGAGCGGCGCTCCTCGTCCGTGAGTGAAAGGGGATAATTTTTGGGTTTGGTAAGTCAGTCCGTGACGCCACCCACAGTTTGTGGTGAGGTTGGGACACCACCGCTGCTCTGAACAGGGATCCCGGGAGCGATGACAGGGAGCAGCCGAGATGTTTCTCTACCCTCCATGGGTAGGGGGTTTTGGTGGTCCCGGGGCCCGGTGATGGGGACTGTAAGGTGGATGGCGGGGTTTGGTGAGGTGCAGGGTCGCGGGGCAGCGCGGTGCCAGACGACACGGTGGTACTCACTCAGCCAATAACGTATACGGAGTCTCTGGTAAAACAAACGGCTGGATGGACGGGTCCCGCAGCCGGCTGCGATGGTTACTCCCGGTAGGTTGGCAGTGACTGTCTCTCCCTGCACCAGTAATATGTCTTCGGCTCCGATGGCTTCCCACCGGTAACCCGCTCCCCAGCGGTGTATTTGCCAGAGGAGCCCCTTTTTGCCTGCAGGCTCTGGCCCTGGGAACTCTAGCTGTGGCGGTAGCTGTATTTCCCTTCATGGTTGAGCGCTTGCCTTCAGTCGGGTCTTTGCTGCTGGGAAACCCTGGAGGTTCCCGTCGCTGATGGATTTGACCAGTTTAACGGCGACTCCAAGCCTGGTCGGGGTCCGTAGGCCCTGCCGAGTGGTGCTGGCTACTCTTCGCTCCCCGGTCCGGTACCGGCGGGCCACCGCCCGTCCCCAGTACTTACGGTTGTGCGTCAATCGTCCTCGCCTGCAGACGGTCGCCACCGTCTGCCAACCTTGCTCTTAGGTGCCCGGGCCACGTACCCGGACACACGGTCAGCCTGCTCCACTACCACTTCACTCCTCTCCTTTCACTTTCCTTCACTGCACTACTCTGACTTCCTTTCCCGCCTCCAGGACTGTGAACTCCTCAGTGGGTGGCGCCAACCGCCTGGCTCCACCCCACCTGGTGTGGACATCAGCCCCTGGAGGGAGGCAACAAGGATTTGTGTGTGACTGATGTGCCTAACCGGGGTGTGGGGTGTGTTGTTGCAGTACCTATGACGACCTGGCTTGTCCAGGGTGCCACACAAACAGTATCTATAACAGACAATTCAGAAGAAATGTTAGATCTGCCCCAAAGACATGATATTGCTATTAAGAGATAAGTATGTTTTTCCCAAATATATAGATATACTTACAGAGTGGTCCAAAAGTAGGTGACAGTATGTGTAATAGGGCTATTACACATACTGTCCACCTACGTTTGGACCACCCTGTATATATATGTATATATATATATATATATATATATATACGGTGCCTGCAAGTAGTATTCAACCCCCTGCAGATTTAGCAGGTTTATTAATTATCTCTTTTTCCAGCCTTTTCTGACTAATTAAGACCCTCCCCAAACTTGTGAACAGCACTCATACTTGGTCAACATGGGAAAGACAAAGAAGCATTCCAAGGCCATCAGAGACAAGATCGTGGAGGGTCACAAGGCTGGCAAGGGGTACAAAACCCTTTCCAAGGAGTTGGGCCTACCTGTCTCAACTGTTGGGAGCATCATCCGGAAGTGGAAGGCTTATGGAACTACTGTTAGCCTTCCACAGCCTGGACAGCCTTTGAAAGTTTCCACCCGTGCCGAGGCCAGGCTTGTCCGAAGAGTCAAGGCTAACCCAAGGACAACAAGGAAGGAGCTCCGGGAAAATCTCATGGCAGTGGGGACATTGGTTTCAGTCAATACCATAAGTAACGTACTCCACCGCAATGGTCTCCGTTCCAGACGAGCCCGTAAGGTACCTTTACTTTCAAAGCGTCATGTCAAGGCTCGTCTATAGTTTGCTCATGATCACTTGGAGGACTCTGAGACAGACTGGTTCAAGGTTCTCTGGTCTGATGAGACCAAGATCGAGATCTTTGGTGCCAACCACACACGTGACGTTTGGAGACTGGATGGCACTGCATACGACCCCAAGAATACCATCCCTACAGTCAAGCATGGTTGTGGCAGCATCATGCTGTGGGGCTGTTTCTCAGCCAAGCGGCCTGGCCATCTGGTCCGCATCCATGGGAAGATGGATAGCACGGCCTACCTGGAGATTTTGGCCAAGAACCTCCGCTCCTCCATCAATGATCTTAAGATGGGTCGTCATTTCATCTTCCAAAAAGACAGCGACCCAAAGCACACAGCCAAGAAAACCAAGGCCTGGTTCAAGAGGGAAAAAATCAAGGTGTTGCAGTGGCCTAGTCAGTCTCCTGACCTTAACCCAATTGAAAACTTGTGGAAGGAGCTCAAGATTAAAGTCCACATGAGACACCCAAAGAACCTAGATAACTTGGAGAAGATCTGCATGGAGGAGTGGGCCAAGATAACTCCAGAGACCTGTGCCGGCCTGATCAGGTCTTATAAAAGACGATTATTAGCTGTAATTGCAAACAAGGGTTATTCCACAAAATATTAAACCTAGGGGTTGAATAATAATTGTCCCACACTTTTATGTTGAAAATTTATTAAAATTTAACTGAGCAACATAACTTGTTGGTTTGTAAGATTTATGCATCTGTTAATAAATCCTGCTTTTGTTTGAAGTTTGCAGGCTCTAACTTATTTGCATCTTATCAAACCTGCTAAATCTGCAGGGAGTTGAAGACTACTTGTAGGCACTGTATATATATATATATATATATATATATATATATATATATATATATATATATACAGACCAAAGGTTAGGACACACCTTCTCATCTCTAGAACAACTATTAAAAGGAGACTTTGTGCAGCAGGCCTTCATGGTAAAATAGCTGCTAGGAAACCATTGCTAAGGACAGGTAACAAGCAGAAGAGACTTGTTTGGGCTAAAGGACACAAGGAATGGACATTAGACCAGTGGAAATCTGTGGTTTGGTCTGATGAGTCCAAATTTGAGATCTTTGGATCCAACCTCTTTGTAGAAAAGGTGAACGGATTCTACATGGCTGGTTTCCACCGTGAAGCATAGAGGAGGAGGTGTGATGATGTGTGTGATGGTGTGATGGTGCTTTGCTGGTGATACTGTTGGGGATTTATTCAAAATTGAAGGCATAATAAACCAGCATGGCTACCACAGCATCTTGCAGCGTGCTTGGCATGCTATTCCATCTGGTTTGCGTTTAGTTGGACCATCATTTATATCTCCACAGGACAATGACCCCAAACACACCTCCAGGCTGTGTAAGGGCTATTTGACTAAGAAGGAGAGTGATGGGATGCTACGCCAGATGACCTGGCCTCCACAGTCACCAGACCTGAACCCAATCGAGATGGTTTGGGGGTGAGCTGACCGCAGAGTGAAGGCAAAAGGGTCAACAAGTGCTAAGCATCTCTGGGAACTCCTTCAAGACTGTTGTAAAACCATTTCCGGTGACTACCTCTTGAAGCTCATCAAGAGAATGCCAAGAGTGTGCAAAGCAGTAATGAAAGCAAAAGGTGGTTACTTTGAAGAACCTAGAATATAAGACATATTTTCAGTTGTTTCACACTTTCTTAAGTATTTCATTCCACATGTTTTCATTCATAGTGTTGATGCCTTCAATGGGAATCTACAAATTTTAGAGTCATGAAAATAAAGAAAACTCTTTGAATGAGAAGGTGTGTCCAAACTTTTGGCCTGTACTATATATAAATATATATATATATATATATATATATATATATATATATATATAAATTTTTATACATATATATATACAGTATATATACTGCTCAAAAAAATAAAGAGAACAATTAAACAACAAAATGGTATTTTAGTGTTCCCATTATTTTTTGAGCAGTATATATATATATATATATATATATATATACTGACAGACACAGACAGAAAAGGGTCCCTGAACAAGAACAATACATGGGCTCTTTGTGGTGCAATAGCTCATCATAATGTACAATTCCACCTGTAGATATGGGAATGGGCCCCCTAACCTCTTCCTATAAAGGTTGGTGGTGGTAGCTAGATTATTTTTGCGTGCTACCAACGAGGGTACTGAGGTATATATTCCATTAGTGGTAATCAGTGATATATATATATACATTACCCTGCTGTGAGACCTTTAATATCTGACATAATAACAGTGCAGCAGCCTCATTTTCTTATTATCCCACAATTTCTAAATTGACTTGACAATAAGGGGGCGCTAGAAAGAAGTTGTTCCTGACAAATTGGTGGCAGCGGTGGGATTTTGCGTGACCTCGCCGGCTGTTCCTGACACCTTTATTAAAGAAATTTTCTAGCAGAAATTCAGCTTGTAGCAGATACATGTTGAAACTCCTCTGGGAGTCTGGGTAATATTGCATTTCTATGTAAGTTTCCGAAACATTCTGAGCAAGTTATCAAAAATAGTATAAAATTTGAGGTCTTCTGTATAAGGTACTGTATGAGTTTTTCCATAGTACAGCACACTTTAGAACAGCGATCTGAAAATAAAAGCACAATGTAGACAGAAGTAATGTTGACTGGGTGAGTATCCTTATCTTGATGTATATTTTATCCATAAGTAACAATTCTTATTGGGCAAGATAAAATAGAGACTTTTAAAATTGAAAGTTGTTTGTTTTTTTTGTCCCTGAAAGTGGCTACATATACACACGTGGTCAAAATTGTTGGTATCCCTTGTTTAATGAAAGAAAAACCCACAATGGTCACATAAATAACTTGAATCTGACAAAAGTAATAATAAATAAAACAATCTTTGAAAATGAATAAATGAAAGTCAGACATTGCTTTTCTGCTTCCACGGAATTTTTTTTAAAAATAAAACTCATGAATTAGGCCTGGACAGAAATGATGGTAACCCTTAACTTAATATTTGGTTGCACAACCTTTTGAGGCAATCACTGCAATCAAACAATTCCTGTAACTGTCAATGAGACTTCTGCACCTCTCGACAGGTATTTTGGCCACTCCTCAAGAGCAAACTGCTCCAGTTGTCTCGTGTTTGAAGGTTGCCTTTTCCAGATGGCATGTTTCAGCTCTTTTTAAAGATGCTCAATAGGATTTAGGTCAGGGCTCAAAGAAATTCCCTTCAGAATAGTCCAATGTTTTCCTCTTAGCCATTCTTGGGGTTTTTTTTATGTGTGTTTGGGTCATTATTCTGTTGCAAGACCCATGGCCTGTGACGGAGACTAAGCTTTCTGACACCGGGGAGCACATTTGTATCAGAAAGGAGGTCATTTCTTTGTTACTCTTCCCTGTTGCTTACACATGTACTTGTCATTGCTGGGAAATTTTTTTAAAAGACTCATATTTCTTGTGACCTAACAATCATATTTTTTTTTCACAGTAATCATGGTACCTTTCTCTTCTGTGCCTTGAATTGGCTCAAAATAGTTTGGTGATGATAATTTGCCATTAGGTCTTGGTACCATTATTATTTCTTCATCCTTTCTGTTGAGATTAAATTACTAAGAATAAATGGGGTATTGACAGAACATCTGTAATAGTTGTGCTTGTCGAAATATGCAGTTGACTTTGCACTGTACAAGGGGTTTGTTTAATTTTTCTTACAAATCATCGTTTTTCATGCTGCCAAAAAATGTAATCCAATCTTGGTATAACACCTCTTGCAGAGATGGTTGAGGTAAAATACTAAATATCAACATCTAAAATCTGTGCAAACTCCAATGTATGCTAAAAGGTGTAATAGATTTGGAGTCTGGATCTAATTTAATCCAATGATACCTGATTCCAAATGTTACTATTGTTTCACCTGAACTGGCAGAAAAGTGTCTCTGTCAGCCTCTAGCTGCTCAAACTTTTACCCTACATACACTGATGAACAAAAGGGTAACAATATTTTGAACTCTTGACTTCCAGGCTTCATATCTCACCATTCAGTATAGCTTCAAACATTAGACTACCATCATTTTGTAGACAATCATCTAGGCTATCTCATAGTGTAGAATCTTAAGAGCAGCAACTGCCATCTTAAATTTCAGTAATGGGAAAACCTGCATTACCAAAACACAGATTTTACTAATTAATTGAGAATACTGAGAATGGAAGAATAGTCCAGGAGGTGAAAGAAGCTAATTTCTCTAATAACATATATTACAATTCTTATTTTCATTTGTACTATTTTTTTTATTAAAACAATTCCAATTATGGTTGCTCTTTAATATTAAAAAGTTAATTTTGACATTTAATTCTTTTTAGAATTTTGTAGAATGAAATGCTTTTGTGAGATTTTACAAAGTGTTGCATTGACTGGTCAATTTGCAATTTTAATTGAAAGAGTTAAGGAAATTACTGCAGAATGTTTTATAAAGAACAAATGTTTATCCATTTTAACAGATTCACATGACTCAGAAGATACTGGAGGAAAGACCAGCCCTACCGCGCGTAAAGTGTAGGTGCTTCAAGGGAAGGACCAAAGTCCTGATTTAATGTAGGTAAAAATCTAAGCACTGAAATGGTGGTGGTGGACAAAGCTCTTGATGCAATAAGAGAATATTCTATTTTGACCGGGCAAGAAAATATCAACCAAAAACCCACCCCATAACTGTTTCCTCTACAATACAAATGTAACGCCCTTGATAAAGACTGTTGTTGGTTGGAACGTTGGACCTTTTCTTGCCAGATCAAAATAAACATTCACTTATTGCATCAAGATCTTTATTATCCATTGTCATGCCGGTGCTGAGATTTTTTGCTTTTAGAAGAGACACTGTATTGCTTTTAAGAAGTTTACAGTGTAGAACACTACATAGAATCGAGCACATCATATTCCAGCAATGCTATCATTTAGACTGGCATGTGCATTTGTGTTTTTTATAGACTTTTGTTCCTTTAGTTCTAACTGAAACTTGCCATGTAAAGAAAGGTCGGACAGTAACTGAATCATAAGAGAAGATTTTTACTTTGGTACTCCACATAGCAGATTTTTGGAAAGATTGATAGTTTGCTTGTCTACAAATATTGAACTTTAACAGGGTTGCCATAGAGAAATGATAAAATATCCTATCCTTGATAAAAGAAAAATTTCATATCCCTCTTCAGGAACTAGAAATAAGTATGTGCTGTTTTACTCTTTGTTAGGTAGCATGGACTGTTAAACAGGTTGAGGTTTACATGATGTTGATCTGAAAACTCTTGCACAATAATTGTGTTTAAAGATAAGGCAGAATCCTTTATTTGCAGGGCAGTTCTGCTGATGAAGATAACGACCTCCAAAATTTTAGCAGGATATTATTATTATTATTATTATTATTGTTATTATTATTATTATTTATTATTATAGCACCATCAATTCCATAGCGCTTTACATGGGAAAGGGGTATACATAATAGGGACAAGTACAATAATCATAAACAATACAAAGCACAGTCTGGTACAGGAGGATAGAGGTCCCTGCCCGCGAGGGCTCACAGTCTACAAGGGATAGGTGAGGATACAGTAGGTTTGGGTAGAGCTGGTTGTGTGGAGCTATATCAGACTGAGGGTTACGGCAGGTCGTAGGCTTGTCGGAAAAGGGTGGGTCTTCAGGTTCCTTTTGAAGCTTGTCAAGGTAGGCGAGAGTTTGATATGTTGTGGCAGAGCATTCCAGTGTTGCATCCTGTGTTCTGGGCAAATATGTTTTTTAAAGGGAATCTGTCAGCAAGTTTGTTATATGTAATCTGAAGACATCATGCTGTAAAAGTTAACATACAGATTACAGCCAGACATTTTTGATGTGTTTTTGTTAACCTGTAATGACAGTTTAAGCTTCAGTAGCCTTATCATTAGTCAGACTGAGAAGCGCCTGAGCTCAAGTCTGACTCTGATTCCTTCTGTGATTAGCAGCTTCAGTCTGTAAAACTGTACACTGGGAGCCTGTTGTGGGTGGGTGCAGCTTTTAAACGCTGAAACATGCTAAAACTAAAATCTTTGATTGTGTCAGAAAAACTTTAGCAAGTAATATAAGTGATAAATCATTGGATTCAGGGTATCTTTGCCTACATCATGATGTGCTCAACTGAAGTAGCAAAAACCTGCTGACAGATTTCCTTTAACTAACTTTTTCTTCAGAAGGTGGTTCTTCTGTCAACAGTATGTTTTCCATAATCTTAGCCTTTTACTTCACTACGTCCTTAAAGGAAATCTATCACCAGGTTTTTACTATCTCATCTGAGAGCTGCATAATGTAGAAAAAGACACCCTGAATAGAGTTGAGCGCGGTTCGTGGTTCTCCAGTTCGCGGTCCGAGTGATTTTGGGGGCTGTTCTAGATCGAACTAGAACTTGAGCTTTTGCTAAAGCTCGATAGTTCTAGTTACATTTGAGAACAGTTCTAGCAGCAAAAGTCACTCTGTGACTCACACTATTATGAAATTTCAGCGTATAGTGTGCGGGAACAGCGCATTCAGATCACTGCTGCTGGGATAATGGCGATCGACATTTTTTTTTTTCCTTGTCTTCCTTCCCTAAGTGCGCGCGTGTAGTGGGGCGGGCCAGCATGTCAGCCAATCCCAGACACACACAGCTAAGTGGACTTTTAGCCAGAGAAGCAACGGCATGTGTGATAGGATGTCCATGTCACATGTCCCTGCATTATAAAAACGGGTATCTGCCCATCCGAACGCCATTATCTCTTCTGTGTCTGGGTGTCAGTCACCGCTGGTGTAGCTCCTGTCTCCGATACTGCTGTGTACGCTCTACATACAGCGCTATACAGAATAGGGATAGAAGTTTCTATTAGCCCTTGTAAGGGCTAATAACAGCAGGCTCAGAGCCATAGGTGACAGTCAGGTCCGTGGAAACAGATTTTAACAGCTACAGAAGATAACAGCGTCTGTGTAGCTAAGCTCAGGGACTTCATCGCTGCATTTCCCCATTAGGAGGGATAGAAAGTGAGGCTTCCTTTCCTGTACACTGACCCACAACCCTGCCACTGTACCCTCCTGCCCTTTGCACACTCAAGCTCATTTTTAGTAAGCCATTATACTAGCAAACACTGAGGAAACTTAGTGGCATCCTAAAAGTGGCTGTTGGACTTCCATTAGTGTCCCACTAGTGCAAATCTATTTGCAGCACCTCTGCATTGCACACTCAAGCTCATTGTTACTAAGCCATTATACTAGCAAACACTGAGTAAACTTAGTGGGATCCTAAAAGTTGCTGTTGGACTTCCATTAGTGTCCCACTAGTGCAAATCTATTTGCAGCACCTCTGCATTGCACACTCAAGCTCATTTTTACTAAGCCATTATACTAGCAAACACTGAGTAAACTTAGTGGCATCCAAAAAGTGGCTGTTGTACTCCATTTCTGCCCCACTGGTGCCAAGCTATTTCTAGCACCTCTGCATGACACCCTCCTGCTCTGTTTTTAATAGCTATAATAGCAAAAAATGCTGCCAGTTAGTGGCATCCAAAAAGTGGCTGTTGTACTCCATTTGTGCCCCACTGGTGCCAAGCTATTTCTAGCACCTCTGCATGACACCCTCCTGCTCTGTTTTTAATAAGCTATAATAATAGCAAAAAATACTACCAGTTTGTGGCATACAAATAGTGGCTGTTGTACTCCATTTGTGCCCCACTGGTGCCAAGCTATTTCCAGCACCTCTGCATTACACCCTCCTGCTCTGTTTTTAATAAGCTATAATAATAGCAAAAAATGCTGCCAGTTAGTGGCATACAAAAAGTGGCTGTTGTACTGCATTTGTGCCCCAATGGTGCCAAGCTATTTCTAGCACCTCTGCATTACACCCTCCTGCTCTATTTTTAATAAGCTATAATAATAGCAAAAAATGCTGCCAGTTAGTGGCATACAAGAAGTGGCTGTTGTACTCCATTTGTGCCCCACTGGTGCCAAGCTATTTCCAGCACCTCTGCATTACACCCTCCTGCTCTGTTTTTAATAAGCTATAATAATAGCAAAAAATGCTGCCAGTTAGTGGCATACAAATAGTGGCTGTTGTACTCCATTTGTGCCCCACTGGTGCCAAGCTATTTCTAGCACCTCTGCATGACACCCTCCTGCTCTGTTTTTAATAAGCTATAATAATAGCAAAAAATGCTGCCAGTTAGTGGCATAAAAAAAGTGACTGTTCTACTGCATTTCTGCCCCACTGGTGCCAAGCTATTTTTAGCACCTCTGCATGACAACCTCATGCACATTTTGCAACACTATTTTTTTAGCAAACTCAGGGAATTCCTTGCTGCATTTCATCATTAGGAGGGATAGAAAGTGAGGCTTTCTTTACTGTCCTGGTACACACAGAACACGGCCACTGTACCCACCTGCCCACTTTTGCCACGCTATTTAATTTGCCCAAAAAGCTGACACTTTTTCTGCCATCCTAAAATTGTCTGGAATACTAAGATATTGTTCCTTTGCTGCCAAGCAAGGTGCAACACATGTGCATTCTACGCTCCTTTCCATTTGTGGAACGCAATAATTAACTGCAGGTAGTCCAGCCAATCTTTCACGAAGGTGCAGGCGTTGATATAATGTTTCCTTCATCCAATGGTGGTTCTATCGATGTCTGACAGCTCAACAATACCATCTGTTTGCACTTAAAAAACAAGTGACAACCTGCCAATCACACTCCCGCTTACAGGTAACGGGGTGGAAGTTCAGTGTGAAAAAGCATGTGTGTCTGCTGTCCCCACAGTCACAGAGGATGAAGAGCATGCAGATGCACGTGATGGGGCAGGCGGTGGTTGCACAGCCCTGCTAGGCCGCATTGTAGCACAGTGAAATTCCCTTTGCAACTTATGCTTCATTTTAAGTCTTGTATTTGGTGAGATCCACAGTATGCAGCAAAACCACGCAACATGAAAAGCACTTTTTGCAGTTGGGTTCATAAATGATTCTTTCACTTTCCCAAAACAAACAATAAGAACCATGCATTAAATTGAAATAATAGAACAATCTATTCAGTTGCCTACTGCTTGCTAAGCCCTCTGCGTAGCAGCAGTAATTGTGTGTTTGTGTGTTTGTGTTTGTGTGTGTTTGTGTGTGTGTGTCTATGTGTGTGCGAAGACAACTTACTAGTGGCACATCACAATAGCTTCCCAGTTATCTACCTAAACATAGACAAAACAAATCACCCACCCTGAATACCCTTGTTAGCTGAAGCCTCACAGATAGGGCAGATGATAACAGTGTGAATGCAAACCACACAGCTCTGCAACACAGTCATGTAAATATTGAAAAGCAACATTCAATGCAAACATGTGTTGCTGTCCCTCTATGATTTAAACTGTACGTGACAATTTGACAGTGCAGAGGCAGCAAGTGTGATTGTCTATATAGTCGTCCTACCCAGAACAGATATGTGTTTTCATAATAAAACAAAGTGTTGCGTGCACGCATTACTGTCTGGGAACAGCCTACCGTACCCGGGTAATGTGATGTCCAGTTGCCATAAATACAGACTTTACACTCCTATCATGGTTAACGGTATAGACAGCACCGAAAGAATGTTGGTCTGTGGCACAGGATGCTGCTCACTGGCGTTACGGTACTCCTCACCAAACTCCAAAATGACTCCCCTCACAATTGAGCGAAGTGTTTCCGCAGTTGCTCCTTCCTGTGTGCCGATTTACCCCAGCCGCAGCCTAACTCCAGTGTTTCGCCAACTGAGCATTCTCTGCCTGACTGTGTCATTCCTGAGGCAAAGTCTTATTTTTGGGCTACAGCGCATGCTCGTTTGGACTGTGCCTGAGTCATTCTGCGACCTGCGGCTCAACACACTTACACAGGGCCCTGGTGCTTGACTCACTCTCGAGAGGCCACTAAAACTAACTGCACCCAACATCAGCCCCAGGTGTCCCCTTACACTGCAGTGGCGGTCCCCACTGACCGCAATACCGAGAGTGGCATCACAAAAATACATATAAAGAAGCAACCTAAGTGTGACCAGACTCTTCCTCCACGTGGAGTCCCTGAAGGTAATGCACCAACACAACACCTGTGGGGCTTTACACTAACTGAGAAAAGCCTCTTTGCACAGGTACTTGCACTCTGTGCCAGGTCTAAGTCCTGTGTTGTGCCTAGACAGCATGCTGAAGCGGATAGTCTTTTTTTCAGAAACTGTATTTCATGCTAATGAGCATGCTCAGGCACTTACTGCATCAGAGGCTAGGTCGGGTAATGAACTCTTTGGCCCTGCCCCTGATGTGGGGGCCCATATAGACCACAGGGCATCAGGTGTCCTGACAATTTGGCCAGGACACTCCCAACAGGCTTGCAGAGGGCCGCCCCTATGACTTGTCACATCATTATTGTTGGTCAGACGATGACTGTTGAGGTGTTTTGGTTGTGGCAGCCATGAGGTCATCATTCAAGTGGCGGTTCAAAATAGGACGCTAGTTATGCCACTCATGACGTGTCACTCTGCTTTTGTCTCCAGGAGGTGCATTGTGGTCCACCCTGGTTTAGGGCGGACCCAGGTTATAAAAGGGGCTGGAGCCAACAAGAAGGTGCCCAGTCTTCTATTATGCTCCGAAAGAGCACACCTCCATGTGTTGAACCCATTGCGGCTTTAGGCCAGAGGTAGGCAGGGATAGGTCATCGATGCAGGCCGCCACCACAGTTGGTAACGCAGAACGTTTAAGAACAGCTCCTGTCCTACCAGTCCTGCTAGTGCAGCCCAGTGGCATAAACAGGCCTGCTGCTGCTGATGCGCCTGCTGTCCACAGGTGTGTCCCCTACGCACACGGACAGCGTAACCAATGGCCCCTGTGTTGTTAACAGGGAGTTCCGGGGCTGGGTGGTCGTGTGGACCCTGTCACGCTAACAGGGCTCCAAGTCTCCAGATCCGAGTGGCGTCTAACTCGGTTCAGGCCACTATTTGTTTCAGAGTCAACCTGCTCTGTATCCTCCACCTAACCTTCCAGTTGCCAACCTCTCCTTTTCCATCTGTGAGCACAGTGGACACCGAATGGCGATTGGGATAACTACCTTTCTCTTTCTTTTCTTCTTATTTTTTTTTATATAGCGGTAACATAGTATATACCAACTTATCCAAATCTGCCAGTCCCACCATAACAGATGTTGTTTCTTCAGCAAATGTTACTGTTGCTTAACCACCAAGCCATCGGACACAAACTTTTTTACCCTTTCCAACACACCTGTTCCCCTTTCCACCAGCATCTGTCCTTTTTCAACTCAGTTTGTATATGACCAAAAATGCAACTCTGCAGAGACACCGTACTCAACGCCGTCTCAGCACAGCAGCCAGCCCTCGGTCCCTCAGATGTGGACAAGTAAGACCATTTCCTCCTATCGATGAAAAAGCGTTGAGATTTACTCTGTGCACCACTGGTGTTTAGTGGAAAAGCAGATGTAAGATTGCGTAACACCTTCTGCTGATACTCCTGCATACGTGCGTCCCTTTCTATGGCAGGAGTTATTTCGCAAATTTTTGTGTTGTACCGGGGATATAACAGTGTGGCAACCCAGTAGTCAGCATGACTTGGAATTCGTACAATCCGAGGGTCATGTTGTAGGTAGTGCAGCAAGAAGGCGCTCATGTGTCTTGAGCATCCAGGAGGACCAAGTCCTTGGTGTGTTGGTGGCGGAGAGGTGAGAATCGTGCCTCCTTCCTCTTCCCTCTCCCCACAACCTCGCGCAACCAAAATGTAAGCAAGCTCTCACTAATCTGCTGAGTCTTCCATGCCCATCGCCAGTTCGTCCTCCATTTCTTCCTGGGCTCCTGCACCTTCCTCAACTGTTTTGCTGATACTATGCTCCCTTCATAATCCCTCTCCCCCACCGTACCATGACTGCCGCCAAGGTGCCGCTGACCATCTGGACCTTGTAGATCTTGTTATCCCTTCCGCATATGACTCCTCCAGTACTTCCTCCCTACCTCTTGGACCAACACCTGACTCCGAATAATGCTTACAGTGTGCTCCATCATGTAGATGACCAAAATTGTCATGCTGAGAATGGCATCGCCAGTGTTAAACATCTTCGTCGACATTTGTAAACTGTGTAGAAGGGTGCATAGGTCCTTGATCTGACACCACTCCAGCAGCATGATCTGCACCACCTCTGGATCAAGTTAGCCCAGGGTATACATTATAATGTATTTCAGCAGGGCTCTGCGGTGCTGCCACAGACGCTACAACATATGCAGATTCCAATTCCTGCATGTCGGAACATTGCATTTCAGGCGTTTAACCGCCAGACCTTGAGACTTCAGGAGTGATAAAAGTTGTTGAGCTGCTGGGTGCGAATGATGGAAGTGAGCACATAGCGAGCGTGCCCGCTGTTCGAGGCCATGTAGGCCGGGATGTTGTTTTAAAAATTGCTGGAGAATCAGATTAAACACGTGAGTCATACAAGTCACGTGTGTCACATTGCCCTGACAAAGGCCCGTAGACATGTTTGCATCATTGCCGCACACGGCTGTTAAGTCACCAACGTAGTCCGCTACGTCAATTTGTACTCCTGTCGCAAGGTGACAACGTGTTCCTTTCGTGCATAGTGCTGATGATGGGAGAGGAGTCGATGCCAGCGGCGCAGGTGGACGCAGGTTATGCTCACCCACTGGGCTGCGTTACCTTGACATATGCAGAACCAATGGCTGAATGCAGGTGGTGGGTATCTCACAGATGAAGTACCATCATTCAGCTACAACCAATGGAAAGACACAACACCCTTTTTTAGGCCCCTCCTGTCTGAAGACCACTGCCAGACATAGCTATGAACCTCTGGTTACTGTTACCCCCAGTTTAGTTTTATGAGTTTGTGTGCTTGTTACCTGACTACTTTTCCTGCTTGCTGTTTAGGTACCTCATTGGCCGATTTGCATTTCACCTCTGCTTGTTTTCTGATTAAGTCCTTTCCCTCCCATTCTGTTCCTCTTCCTCAATTAATGTTTTGACCCTGCATGACTACTATTCTCTGGAACTGCAGCCTTTCACAGGTATTGATCAACTTGGGACCTGTGTCATTCAACATCACTGTATAGGGATTAAAGGGTTTCAGGGTTCTGGGGGTCCAGCTTGGTGAGTGGGTTCCCTCTAGCCTATCCTTTACAGCCCGTCTGAGTGTGTCGATCCAGGCAGGCGTTACACCGTGCCCTCGACAGAAGGACATGTAGGCCGGGATAGTGTTTTAAAAATTGCTGGAGATTCAGATTCAACACGTGAGCCATACAAGGCACGTGTGTCACATTGCCCTGAAGAAAGGCCGCAGACTGTTTAGCATCATTGTCGCACCCGGCATTCCCTGGCTGCTGGTTGAGTGAAGACAACCATTGATGAAACTCGGTCTGACTCTACAGAGCTAACCGTCCACAACTCCTCAGCGGTGTCTCACATTTACCCTACATTTCAAAGTAAACATTTGACCACCTGATGGCCTTGAGCTCTGCTGCCAGCATAGTAAGGAGGTGTGTGGGATTCCTTGGGCGCAGATACAAGGAAGGGTGGCCTGACCACACAGGGTTTGGGCTGAGGTGCAGGAACAACACGAGGTTGATGAGGCAGAAGCAGTGGAGGAACTTGTACATACAGAGGAAGAATTGAAACACACAACTCGTGGGGACGGAAAGACTTGTACAGCAGACACTTCTCCATCTATCACCATAGTTACCCAGTGCCCAGTCAGTGACATGTAACTCCCCTGTCCATGCTTACTGTTCCAAGTATCTGTGGTGAAATGCACCCTGTCACACATAGAGTTTCTCAAGGAAGCGGTGATGTTGTGTGCGACCTGCTGTGTTAGCGCGGGCACCCCTTTCTTGGAGAAGGAGTGGCAAATGGCCATCGGCTCTTGGGGCACTGCAATGGGCATAAGGTCTCGAAAATCCTCGGTGACAAAAGGGTGTAAAGTCAGCCTTTCTGTAGCCAACAAGTTTGAGATGCTGAAACTAAACCTCTTAGGCATGTCATGCACTTCGAAAATCATGTAAAAAACAGCGAGGGGACTCCAACTACAGTCTCCCTCGTTGCCACTAATTGGGCCACACACACCCCACTTGACTGTCATCAGTTGATCCCCCTTTACAAAATGAAAAAGATGCTTTGCATGAAGCACTCTCAAAATACGCGTGCCTTTCGCCTCCCCTGGCTGACCCAGGGGAAGAAAAGTCCTCTGAGAGCCATGACTTGTTCATCTTGGTTCTTTTAGAAACACAGCGAGGGGACTCCAACCACAGTCTCCCTCGTTTCCACTAATTGGGCCACACACACCCCACTTGACTGGCATCAGTTGATCCCCCTTTTCAAAATGAAAAAGATGCTTTGCATGAAGCACTCTCAAAAATACGCATGCCTTTCGCTTCCCCTGGCTGACCCAGGGGAAGAAAAGTCCTCTGAGAGCCATGACTTGTTCATCTTGGTTCTTTTAGAAACACAGCGAGGGGACTCCAACCACAGTCTCCCTCGTTTCCACTAATTGGGCCACACACACCCCACTTGACTGGCATCAGTTGATCCCCCTTTTCAAAATGAAAAAGATGTTTTGCATGAAGCACTCTCAAAAATACGCGTGCCTTTCGTCTCCCCTGGATGACCCAGGGGAAGAAAAGTCCTCGGAGAGCCATGTCTACATTGTCAGTGGACAGACGCGTGTGCTTATCTGCCAGCAGACCCCCAGCAGCACTGATGACAGGTTCTGAGAGAACGCTGACTGCAGGACACGACAAGATCCCCAAGGCGTACGTGGCGAGCTCAGGCAATTTATCCAGATTGGAAGCCTAAAATGAGCAGGGCTCAAGTTGCACAGTAATGGCATTGATGTTTCCTTGCATATACTCATATATCTGTGTCTCCTCCTCTTTTTCCTTGCCCAGCTCTTTTGTTTTCATATGAGTATATGTCCTTGTCACTTTCCCATGTGTTTGTGTTGTGTTGTGAGTTGTTTGTCACCTTTTGGACACATTTGAGGGTGTTTTCTAGGTGTTTGTATGTGTTTTTGATTGTCTCCCATTGTTTCCTATGCGGTTCGAGTGGTTCGCCGAACCGGTTCGCCAAACCGAACTCGAGCGAGACCTCCGTTCGGCGAACCGAACTCGAGCCGAACCGCGACCGGTTCGCTCATCTCTAACCCTGAATCCAAGGATGTATCACTTAGTTTACTAGGTACAGCAGTTGTGACACAATCAGGGTTCTGAGAGTAAGTATGAAGCAGACCTCAGAAAGCTAACCATGCTCACATAATAGTTTTATGTGTATATTGTCTATAGACCGTGAACTGCTTATCAAAGGAGTGGGCATGATTGGTTTAGCAAGGTATGTCGTGCCTTATCATGTAATCCAGGCAATGACAATATCCTGGTTATAAACCCATCATGGTATGTTAACCAAAGCACACTGCTTAATAAGAAACCTGTTGACAGATTTCCATTAAATGAGTTTTTTCATGGTCTTAACCCTTCATGACCTTGGACGTATCTATATGTTGTAGATTGGAAGTACTTACCAAAATAGGATGTATAGGCACTTCCTGGCAATTGCGGAAGCACAGGCACTGTGCCTGGCACAATCATTGTCCAGGACTCAACTTTCCTGACAACTTAGCTAGGGATGGTCCATGCACTGTCCCTGGCTGTTTAACCTTCTAAATGCCACGCTCGATATTGATGGTTACACTTAGTAGATTCAGAGAGGGATCGCGCTCCCTCTCCCCTCTGATTGTTGACATGATGACCCCAGGTCATCATAATGACCTCTGGGTCACCAGACTAGAGAAGCCTCCAGGATCATGCTTGCAGCTTGATTATTGATGCTTTTGAGTGCAGTTCTGACAGCTGTACTGTGCTGGCTACAATGATCGATTTTATAGGGATTAGGTAAAAAAAAAAAAAGAAAAAATAGTAAAAAAATCAGAAAATAAAGAAATAAGAATATTCCAATAAATACTTAATGTGTTAAATTTTTTTTTACTATTTCTAGAAATTCATGGTGGCCATGTCTAATTTGTTGTGCTATTAACCCCTTTATTACCCAGAGTGCTACCACCATCAGGGACGCTGGATGAGCTGGGTAAAGCATCTGGAAATGGTGCTAAGAAACACTAAGCCATTTCCAGAGGTGGCTGTGGGCTGCAGAGAATCACATTCACCCAGCTGCCTGGTTTTACCTGATTTGCAATCAAAATGCAGTGAGAACCCAAGCATTTTTTTTAAGTTATTTTTTTAAATAACTAAAAAAAATTAATGGGCTTCCCTATATTTTGATTGCCAGCCAGGCAGGGGTGGCAGCCCACAGCCGTCCGCTTTATCTGCGCTGAGAATCAAAAATACCACGGAGCGCTGTCATTTTTTTAAATTATTTATTTTTACACTACTATATGTGTGAAGGACCCAACAGTCAATCTCAGATGCTGTCATGCTGAATGGGAGTCTATGATTCGCTGTTTGAGTAGCCTTGAATCTGCCTATGTATTTTAGATGCTAGAATGTATGGGCTGGTTTCAGGTTACTCCAGCATCCAATCTCAGACGCCCACTCTGTGACAGCGTATGTGATTGTTATTTTAACAGTAAAATAAAACAAGACAGAGAAAAGAATATTTTATTAGAAATAAAACAGAAGACATTTAGGACTACATCTTTATTATCCCAAAAAAACCCTCTGACATAGTCCAAAGGCGGGTGAACATCTTCAGCTCTGCTCTATGTGTTCGAGAAGACAAACACAGGTTTGCGCACACAGACTCAGCTGAGAGCTGTCAGAGACTTCACCAGAGTGCATAGCTGAGTCGTGCGTATGACTCCTGCGAGTTCCGCATCGGTATCACCCGACACGGCACACACTCTCCTGACTGGAGCGCCTCAGCTGCATGGAAATACATGCAGCCGACCCAGTCCTGTAAGGAGAGTGTGCGCCGTCTCGGGTGATACCGATGCGAGACTCGCACAGTGACAGTCAAAATTCAATTGCGTCCATGGCTCATGGACTCGGGTGAACCCTGAGGTCACCATGAACACGGACGAAAAAAGCCAAAAACTGCCAAGTAACGAGCAGTGCAGTGAATACCAACGGAACTTAATGATCAGTCCTGGAAGCAGAAGCAGCCGGGAGACAGAGGCTGAGTGGGTCTGCAGGACACATCGTGGGAACGGTAAGTATAATCATAATGTTTTTACCTTTTTTTTACAGCCCCTGGACCCGAACTGTAACACGAGCTTCCCAGAAAAACTCATGTTCGGGATCGTGTGCACGAACACTATGTGTTCGGTACGGACCCCAAACTTTACAGTTTGGGTTCCCCCATCACTAGTGTAGGGTTAATTTCTAGTTGAATTTCCCAAAATTTGTGGTGTCATGTGAATTCAACCATTTTGAGATTTTCTTTGTAGTTTGCAAAAACAAAAACACTTCTAGAGCACTATTTTCAACACTGGCGAAGCATTAGGGAGCAGGCTAATGTTTTCTTGTGTGGCCTTGTAGTTTTCCCTAAGATTCCTTGCAGCTATGACATCTACCAAATTGCCATATCTTTTATAGTAGTGGTCAGTAAATGAGTAATCACAGATCAGCAGTTTCTATAGGAACACAGTTTGTTTTTTGTCTCCAGAGTAGTTTTCCATCTCCAGATTTACTGGGTTGGTTTCTCTCTTCTGTAGAGTGTAAGCTATTATGGTAAGCAAGGTCTTCTCCATCTCTTTATCTCTACCTGTCTCTTGCTGTCTTTCCAGGAGAATGTAAAGCCCCCAACACACGCTTCAATATATCTCACAATCCGTCGTTGGGGTCAAGTTGTAAGTGACGCACATCCGGCATCGTTTGTGAGGTATCTGCGTGTGACATCTACGTGCGATCAGGATCGCAAACACATCGTATCTTTGTCTAGAATTGATCGTTTTGTTGCACGAACCTAGTCAATTGTAACGTGTGACATCCCTCATACGATTTTGGTGTCTGATGCTGTGTGCGCAGGTGTGCGCTCTGCACCGCAGCTTAAAAAAGGTCCGCTTCAGAGCGCAGCTGAAAAGCTGCGTTCTGAAGCGCCTCACAATGTCTGTCATTCACTAATCTCTGTCAGTCGGTCACTATCTCTGTCCCTCTCTCTCTGTCCATGTCAGTCTATCCCCCTCTCTCATACTCACCGATCCCCGATCTCCGGCGCGGCACTGCACGGCATTCACACTGTTCCGGCGGCTTTTACTGTTTTGAAAAAGCCGGCCGCCAATTAAACAATCTCGTATTCCCTGCTTTCCCCGCCCACCGGCGCCTATGATTGGTTACAGTGAGACACGCCCCCACGCTGAGTGACAGGTGTCACACTGCACCCAATCACATAAGCCGGTGGGCGTGTCTATACTGTGCAGTGAAATAAATAATTAAATAATTTAAAAAAACGGCGTGCGGTCCCCCCCAATTTTAAAACCAGCCAGATAAAGCCATATGGCTGAAGGCTGGTATTCTCAGGATGGGGAGCTCCATGTTATGGGGAGCCCCCCAGTCTAACAATATCAGCCAACAGCCGCCCAGAATTGCCGCATACATTATATGCGACAGTTCTGGGACTCTACCCGGCTCTTCCCGATTTGCCCTGGTGCGTTGGCAAATCGGGGTAATAAGGAGTTATTGGCAGACCATAGCTGCCAATAAGTCCTAGATTAAACATGTCAGGCGTCTCCCCGAGATACCTTCCATGATTAATCTGTAAATTACAGTAAATAAACACACACACATGAAAAATCATTTATTAGAAATAAAAACACAAACATATACCCTGGTTAACCACTTTAATAAGCCGGAAAAAGCCTTCCATGTCCGCCGGAATCCAGGATGCTCCAGCGTCGCATCCAGCGCTGCTGCATGGAGGTGACCGGAGCTGCAGAAGACACAGCCGCTCCTGTCACCTCCACACAGCTAATGAAGAGAGCCGCGTGATCAGCTGAGCTGTCACTGAGATTACCCGCGGCCACCGCTGTATCCAGTGACAGCGGGTAAAGTGATCTCGCTATTCCCTTCATTAGCTGTGTGGAGGTGACAGGAGCGGCTGTATCTGCTGCAGCTCCGGTCACCTCCATGCAGTAGCGCTGGAAGCGACGGTGGATCATCCTGGATTCCGGCGGACATGGAGGGCTTTTTTGGGCTAATTAAAGTGGTTAACCAGGGTATATGTTTGTGTTTTTTTTTTCTAATAAAGGATTTTTTCGGGTGTGTGTGTTTATTTACTGTAATTTACAGATTAATCATGGAAGGTATCTCGGGGAGACGCCTGACATGTTTAATCTAGGACTTATTGGCAGCTATGGGCTGCCAATAACTCCTTATTACCCCGATTTGCCAACGCACCAGGGCAAATCGGGAAAAGCCGGGTACAGTCCCAGAACTGTCGCATATAATGTATGCGGCAATTCTGGGCGGCTGTTGGCTAATATTGTTAGGCTGGGGGGCTCCCCATAACGTGGAGCTCCCCATCCTGAGAATACCAGCCTTCAGCCGTATGGCTTTATCTGGCTGGTTTTAAAATTGGGGGGGACCGCACGCCGTTTTTTTTAATTATTTAATTATTTATTTCACTGCACAGTATAGACACGCCCACCGGCTTCTGTGATTGGGTGCAGTGTGACACCTGTCACTCAGCGTGGGGGCGTGTCTCACTGTAACCAATCATAGGCGCCGGTGGGCGGGGAAAGCAGGGAATACGAGATTGTTTAATGGGCGGCCGGCTTTTTCAAAATAGTAAAAGCCGCCGGAGCAGTGTGAATGCAGTGCCGCGCCGGTGATCAGGGATCGGTGAGTATGTGAGAGAGGGCTGCTAAATTCAGTTACTCAGGAGTTTAGTGGTCACCGGTGAGTCCTTCACAGGTGACCGCTAATCAGGACGCGACACAGACAGAGCCGCAGCATGACAATGAAGTCGGGTGAAGTTCACCCAAGTTCATTCTCATCGTGTGGCTCTTTCTGTGTCTGCTGTCATCTGACATTCAGCTCTGCTACATGGCTGTCTGTGTCTGCTGTCAGCGGCCATGTAGCAGAGCTGAATGGCAGATGACATAGTAAAAACGCATCCCTACACATTACACACGCTTGGCAAGTCAATAAATAAAAAAAAAAAAAAAAAAAAAAGGGTGCCCAATGCATACGTCACAGAACACATGATCTAAAGGAACGCACACAAAATTAATCAATTTAACATAGACTACTAACGCTCGTGTGACAGCAAATGAATGACCTACGTGCAATCTCATAAGATCCCGTATGCAACCTGGGCGTGTCACATCGCAAATGCGATTGTACAACTAATTGCAACGTGTAAAGCAGGCTTAAAATTTCTTCTGTAGTGTGTACGCTTCTATGGTTAGTGGGGGTCTCTCTCTCTCTTCAACACCTCTTGTATTTTCTGAACAATTTAATACTTTACAGTATTGAGACTTGCACAAATATTTTTACCACAAATCACATTTTTGGGGGAAAAAGAAGTCAAAGATCTGCTCATCACTGCTACAGGCTGTTGTAGCAAATTTCTCTATTATTACTTCCATGCATGTACCTATCTGTAACATAGCTTTTTACGGTAAAATCATTTTTGTAAAGTAAGCTGATTATTTAAACAAAAAATGCATATAAAAAATGTGAACAAATGGTTTAGTTTTGACATAATTTTACTGGACAAATTTTAGAAGCATACACGCTGCAACAATATTGCTGCCATGGGCTGCAAATTACTTTCCTTTATGTACATAAATAGCTACATTTTTTTAGGCCGGCAGAACTTTTGATAAATGTAAGCAACATTTAAAACAAAATCTACAAAATAAAACAGAAGATCTGTCATTTAGTGCATAATGATACTAATTGCATAATTTTTTAATCATTTAGGACAAAAAAATTTCAATGGTTACCGTAGTTTCCTTTCCTTGAGCATAGCTACCATCCAACATAGGATTGTAAGAATCTTGCTTTCCTGTTTTAGTATTCTAATTTAGCAACTTACTACCCCACAACTATACTATGGGCTATTGCAACTTTTTTTTAGAATGCGTTCCTAACTCATGGCATTTGTTGTTCTGTCTTCTTTTTTTGGTCAAGTGGCATTATTCTTCTTTAAAATCTGCAACAAATTATAAATCAAGACATTTAATTGTGAAGGTCTCTAATGACATATCTCTTTAAACGGTAAAACTGTAGGAATGTTGCATTATCCTTTTTGTTTGTCTTTTGAATCATACCTAGCATTTCTGGTTCATTCCATAATTTTCCAGGGTTTGCTAAGTGTTTTTTTAAGTAACTTAAACCATAATCATCATTTTTTTTTTTTTTTTTTTACAAATTAAAAGTGCACATAAAAATATGAACATAAGCAACTTTCTAATATATCTCATCAGACAAATGTGCTTCTTTCTCTACCAGAGTTCATCAGTCATTATTAGAGATGGCGAGCACTAAAGTGCTTGAGTGCTCATTTAAAAAATGACATGGGACCCCCCATTTTTGATAACCAGCCAAGATAAAGCAGACAGCTGCTGGCTGCAGCCCACAGCTGTCTGGTGTACCTCTGCTTGTTATCAAAAATAGAGGGGACACATGTCATTTTTTTAATTATTTATTTTTGAATGAAGAAAATAAAACGTTGTGGGATCCTCCCCATTTTCAATAACCAGCCAAGGTAAAACAAGAGCGCTGCATGCTGGTATTATCAGACTGGGAAGATCCATGGTTATTTGACCCTTCTTAGTCTAAATATTTCAGCCTGTAGCTGCCCCAGAAATGGCACATCCATTAGTTGTTCCAATCCTGGCACTTTACCCCAGGATATTTCCCTGGTGTGTTGGCAATTGGTGTAATATTTTTTGGGGTTGATGTCAGGGGTAATTGTCAGCTGGCATTAAGCCCAGGAGTTAGAGATGGATAGACACCTATCAGACAACCCCATTACTAACCCAGTAAGTGCAAAGTTAAAAAACATACACACAAAAAATAGTTTATTTGAATAAAGATTCCCATACACTATCCCTCAATCACTAATTTATTTTTAAAAATTCCATGAAGATCTGATATAATCCAGAATGTATTGGCCAACAACGTCCCTTGAATCCGTACTTCAACCGGTGGAGCCTCATTCAGAGAAAAAGGCTCCATAAGTCACTCCAGGTCATAGACAGACTTGGAATTTTGTCAGTATCACTGCTCATGAGCAGTTTTGTGTCTGGTAGAGAATGGGAGTGACCTCTGGAGTCACTAAAGGCAAGTGACAGACGCGGATATTCTCATGTGCGCTGATGTCACTGAGTTACTAACATCACCATGAGAAACACTGGATATTGTGCTGAAAGGAGTGACCTTTGGAGCCTCATTATCTCAACCAGGCTCCAAAGGTTGGAGCAAATATTAGGGTACTTCGTGGCACCAGTACACCATGAATTATGTCAGATCATCATGGCTTTTTAAAAAAAAAAAAAAATTGGTAGATGAGGGATAGTGCAGAGGAGTTTCAATGCAAATAAACTATTTTTTTCTGCGTGTGTGTTTTTTTAATTTACACTTACTGAGTTAATAATGGGGGAGTCTGATAGATCCTCTCCATTACTAACCCCTGAAAAGTGAATGGAGTGCAAGATCTTTAAGGCCTCAATCATTAGGCAAAAAAAATACTAAATGAATTAAATCTTTCCAAGCAAGCATCTGAACTTTTAACGTTCAGACTTAATGAATAAAATCTTATAAAGGCATAAGGTAAAATTACAGCCTATTGAACAAGAGAAGAGAGCCTTGTTCCATATTTCAAACAAGAGAAAAAACTTGTAAACTGCAATGATATCTCAGGAATTGTACTTCAAATGGAACTAACAGAATAATGACCAGGAGATTGGTGACTTTTTATAGACAGCTCCATTAGAAGCTTGAAATGTGTTCTCTTACACAATGGTAACTCTTATGTGTCTCTGGCCATTGCTCACATACAAACTTAAAAGAAAAATATAAAAATTTAAAAATTGTATTACAGAAAATCTGTTATCATGAACATCAGTGGTCAATTTGTGTTGTTCTGAAGATAGTGAACTTCTTGCTTGGACAGCAATATGCATACACAAAATACCCATGCCTTATGAGCCTCTAGGATAGCAGAGCAAATCAAGATCATCAGGCAAAAGTGTCATGGCCTACAAAGGAAGAAATGATTGTTGGTGCTGCAAACATCAACAAGCTGTTGATGGACAAGCGCAAAATCATTCTCCCACTGTTTCATATTAGGCTAGGATTAATGAAGCAATTTGCTAGTGCTTTGGACAAATTGAGTAATTGCTTCAAATACATTTGTAGATCATTCCCTGGGCTAAGCATGGAGATACTAAACGCTGGACTCATTGATGGTCCTCACATTTGTAAACTCATAACCAATTCTAATTTTACCTCATGCATGAATATGCATGTGGTGAAGGCTTTGGTCTGGAAGTGTTTTGTCTCTGTTGTGAAGAACTACTTGGGTAATTGTGGTGCCCCTGACCTGGTATGGTACCTGGTATGTTGATATGTAAATATCTCCCCTGTGTGGGAAAACTTGTAGTTTGATTTTATCTTTGCAGCCCGAGGACGTGCTGTCGAAAACCAAGGGGGAATGTGGCGCCCCTGACCTGGTCAGGCACCACTAAGTACTGCACCCATGCTGAGACAGTGCTTCCACGTAATCCCAAGGGCCGGAATGAGATGTGTATGCACAGACACATAACAACCAGGTCTCCCACACCTTTAGAGGGGACCCTTGGGTAGTCTTCAGAGGGGGGCTAGCTTTAAAATCTCATCGAGAGGTGTAGCGGAGGGGCTGGAAGCTAAAGTGCAGAGGCTGTCAGGAAAGGAGAGGAGCTAGCCAGTCTCGTAGTGGTGAGCGGCAGTTGCTAGGGGATACGCGCGCTCACACTAGACAGACCCTGCGCGGTGTAGTGATAGTTGGTGGGGGAGAACGGTCACCTGGTCAGTCAGAGAGAAGTGTCCGTGGTGCCTATGCACGTATGGGGAACAGGTCCCTAGGGCAGACCCCATTTTAACAACCTGCTAAACCTGCCGGTGAGGGAAACTACAAGTACCTCCCCAACCACACAGAGTCCGAGCCTCAGCAGCAATGCAGGGACCCATAAGGAGAAAGAGCCAGAAGCCATCTCCACGCTGCCGACAAACGGTCCAAAATGGGAGAAAAGGCAGTAACAACTCCTTGAATAGACCCCCATGGTACTTTAGGTCAGGCGGTTATCCTAACACAGACGTGCTAGGAAGGTGAGCTAACCTGTTACCCTCAGACTGGCCTGAAGGAGCTCCTGGTCCTACCTGGTTCATCACAACAACGCCCGGGTCAGCTCACCATAACATCTGTGAGTAAAAATCTGTTAAATGACTTTTGGACTCTGTCTGAGTTATTCTGGGACCCGTTATTCTACACACCTGAGCCCCTGGGGCCTGCCTCACTCACGGGAGGCCACACCATCTGACTGCAGACCCCATCAGACCCAGACGCTCATAAAATCTGCAGTGGCGTTCATCCATATCCCTGACCGCAAACCGTGAGTGGCGTCACGGCACATACAAAATCTGACATACCTGTTTGCCATATTAAAAGAAGACCCTGTGGCGTCCCTGAAGCTGGATCGATGTCCCTGGGGCGTCACATAATCACAGAAAATTGTGAAGAATTATTGAAAGATATGCTTGCTAGCTTCAGAAATGTGGCAGTTAATATGAGCATAAAGATGCACTATGTCCATAGCCATTTAAAGAGATTTACACATAATCTTGGAGACTTCAAAAAGGCGAGAGGTTCCACAAGGATATGAAGGTGTTGGAGGAGAAATAACAAGGCAGATGGGATATTCACATGATGGCAGATTACTACTGGAGTCTCCAACCTAATTATCCTGAAGACACACATAAAACAAAATGACATAAAAAGCATTTTTTGATACATTTACATTAATAACAATTAATAATTAATTAATATTCTATTATTCAAATTATACATATGTTTCTCATGTCACTACTAGATATATTTATTTTTTTTCTTTGATTTTAGACTTCTTACTAGTTGCAAAAAAATAACAATATTCATGCAATTCTAAATGCTTTTCAATTAGGTTGCATTAATTAATGAATTAACTATTAATAATTAAAATGCTAGAGCCAATCTGGCAAAACCAAAGTCATATTCTTAATCAGCAACATAAACTTAATATTGGTAGAGAAACACAGGAGGAATCCATTGAGCAGGTGGAATTTGATTGTATTAAAAAATCTTCCTTCATTCCACAATTTTAAAAAGAGCCTACAAGGTGAAGGTTAAGCAAAAACGATACTGTGTCTAGAAGAGACGTGTTTCGATAGTTGCCTTCTCCTTAGTCAGTTGCCTTCACGACTAAGAAGAAGGCAATTGCTGAAAAGCGTCTCTAGACACAGTATCGTTTCTGCCAAATTTTCACATTCTATGCTCTTTTTTTAATTTTTTGAATAAAGGAAGATTGTTTAATACAAACAAATTCCACCTGCTCGCTGGATTCCTCCTGTGTTTCTCTCCCCTTGTTGTGTGCGGAAGGCTCCCGCTTTTAGCTGACACACAGCTGTTTGTGTGGAACTGGCATATACTGAATATGACTATGAGCGGTAGGCTGACTATGTTTTCTTAAACAAACCCTCTATTTTTATAAACTTAATATTAAACCGTTTAGACATCATTGGCACCAAAATCACTCTATGCCAGTATTATCTGTACGAGACTGCATCATGTAGCATAGATAGACTAATTAACAGCTAAACAAGGTGCACATACTGTAGCCGAAATAGTATAAATCTTTTTTCAGTGACAATACAGACATAAGGTTTTTTAAAATGATGAACTAGTATAAGGCACTACAGCACAGCAGGAGGGAGAATGATAATAATAGCATTGCAGCAGCATCAGTATATGGAATAAATATTGCACAGAAACGGCAGAGAACCTCTCAGACACATATTATTAAGAGCTGCGACAGAGATAACAATAATTAAAACAATATCACATGGGCAAAGATTGAAAATACACTGAACAAAAATATAAATGCAACACAGATATAATTGCTTAAATAATAGATAAAATTAAAATGCTTTTTATAGTCCACAAAGAAGAAGAAAGCCACGGCACTCACAGTAAAAATCCAATTCCGTTCTACACTTCCCACTTCTCTCTTGGTTCATTTAAAATGCTTTTAATACAACAACAATACAAGATGCAACCCAAATCTGGGATCTTAGAAGTTAGGTACACGGAACCAAAATATAAATGCAACACTTTTGTTTTGGATCCCATTTTTCATGAGCTGAACTCAAAGATCTAAGACCTTTTCTATGTAAATAAAAGACATTTTACTCTCAAGTATTGTTCACAAATTTGTCTAAATCTATGTTAGTGAGCATTTCTCATTTCCTGAGTTAATCCATCCACCTCACAGGTGTGGCATATGGAGATGTTCTTTAGACAGCATGATTATTGCACAGGTGTGCCTTAGGCTGGCCACAATTAAAGACCACTATAAAATGTGCAATTTTATCACACAGCACAATGTAACAGATGACGCAACTTTTTAGGGAGGGTACAATTGGCATGCTGACTGCAGGGATGTCCATCAGAGCTGCTGCTTATTAGCTGAATGTTCATTTCTTTCATAAGACGTCTCCAAAGGTGTTTCAGAAAATGTGTCAGTACATCCAACTGGCCTCACAACTGTAGACCATGTGTAACCACAAAAGCCCATAACCTCAACATCCAGCCTCTTCACATCCAAGAACATCTAAGACCAGCCTCCCGGACAGCTGCTGCTACAATTGGTTTGCATAACCGAAGAAATTCTGCACAAAGAAACCAGAAACTGTCTCAGGGAAGCTCATGTGCCTGCTCATCATCCTCATCAGGGGCTTTACTTGACTGCAGTTTGTCATCGTATGCGAATTGAGTTGGCAAATGCTCACATTCAATGGCATCTGGCAGATTAGCGAGGTGTACTCTTCACAGAGGAATCCTATTTTTTACTGTACATAGGAGATGGTAACATTTGGCATATCAATCTTTTGAATCGAGTGATCCAAGGTGGCGATGTGGTTATGATATGCGCAGGCGTATGTTGTGGACAATGAACACAGGTGCATTTTATTGATGCCATTTAGAATGCACAGAGATTTCATGATGAGATCCTGAGGCCCATTGTTGAGCTATTTATCCATGACCATCACCTCATGTTGCAGCATGAGAACGCATGGCTCCATGTTGTAAGGATCTGTACACAATTCTTGGAAGTTGAAACCTTCCCAGGTCTTGCATGGCCATCATACTCACTGGACTTGCCACCAAATTAGCATGTTTGGGATGCTCTGGATCAGCGTATATGACAGCATGTTCAAGTTACTGCCAATATCATAAGCCTTTGAAGAGGAGCGGACCAACATTTCAAAGGTCACAATCAACAACCTGATCAACTGTATTCATATTTTTGTTGAGTGTATATACCTGTAGTCATCCCCTCCTGCTAGACTGGTGCCAGGTCCCAAAGCGTGTTTCAATATAATGCCCCCAACAAAAGTTAAGCGCTGAAATGTATGTTAGAACCTGGTGCCTGTCCAGACAGAGGGGATGACTGCAGCTATATTTAGGAAAAATAGTAGGACAGCATCCCATTGGGTAAAAGTTTCAATCCATATTCTCTATTCAGTTACATCGATGTTTTCATTACCAGTAGGTCTTTATCAAGCATGATACAGGTACAGTTAGGTCCAGAAATATTTGGACAGTGACACAATTTTCGCGAGTTGGGCTCTGCATGCCACCACATTGGATTTGAAATGAAATCTCTACAACAGAATTCAAGTGCAGATTGTAACGTTTAATTTGAAGGTTTGAACAAAAATATCTGATAGAAATTGTAGGAATTGTACACATTTCTTTACAAACACTCCACATTTTAGGAGGTCAAAAGTAATTGGACAAATAAACCAAACCCAAACAAAATATTTTTATTTTCAATATTTTGTTGCGATTCCTTTGGAGGCAATCACTGCCTTAAGTCTGGAACCCATGGACATCACCAAACGCTGGGTTTCCTCCTTCTTAATGATTTGCCAGGCCTTTACAGCCGCAGCCTTCAGGTCTTGCTTGTTTGTGGGTCTTTCCGTCTTAAGTCTGGATTTGAGCAAGTGAAATGCATGCTCAATTGGGTTAAGATCTGGTGATTGACTTGGCCATTGCAGAATGTTCCACTTTTTTGCACTCATGAACTCCTGGGTAGCTTTGGCTGTATGCTTGGGGTCATTGTCCATCTGTACTATGAAGCGCCGTCCGATCAACTTTGCGGCATTTGGCTGAATCTGGGCTGAAAGTATATCCCGGTACACTTCAGAATTCATCCGGCTACTCTTGTCTGCTGTTATGTCATCAATAAACACAAGTGACCCAGTGCCATTGAAAGCCATGCATGCCCATGCCATCACGTTGCCTCCACCATGTTTTACAGAGGATGTGGTGTGCCTTGGATCATGTGCCGTTCCCTTTCTTCTCCAAACTTTTTTCTTCCCATCATTCTGGTACAGGTTGATCTTTGTCTCATCTGTCCATAGAATACTTTTCCAGAACTGAGCTGGCTTCATGAGGTGTTTTTCAGCAAATTTAACTCTGGCCTGTCTATTTTTGGAATTGATGAATGGTTTGCATCTAGATGTGAACCCTTTGTATTTACTTTCATGGAGTCTTCTCTTTACTGTTGACTTAGAGACAGATACACCTACTTCACTGAGAGTGTTCTGGACTTCAGTTGATGTTGTGAACGGGTTCTTCTTCACCAAAGAAAGTATGCGGCGATCATCCACCACTGTTGTCATCCGTGGACGCCCAGGCCTTTTTGAGTTCCCAAGCTCACCAGTCAATTCCTTTTTTCTCAGAATCTACCCGACTGTTGATTTTGCTACTCCAAGCATGTCTGCTATCTCTCTGCTGGATTTTTTCTTTTTTTTCAGCCTCAGGATGTTCTGCTTCACCTCAATTGAGAGTTCCTTAGACCGCATGTTGTCTGGTCACAGCAACAGCTTCCAAATGCAAAACCACACACCTGTAATCAACCCCAGACCTTTTAACTACTTCATTGATTACAGGTTAACGAGGGAGACGCCTTCAGAGTTAATTGCAGCCCTTAGAGTCCCTTGTCCAATTACTTTTGGTCCCTTGAAAAAGAGGAGGCTATGCATTACAGAGCTATGATTCCTAAACCCTTTCTCCGATTTGGATGTGAAAACTCTCATATTGCAGCTGGGAGTGTGCACTTTCAGCCCATATTATATATATAATTGTATTTCTGAACATGTTTTTGTAAACAGCTAAAATAAAAAAACTTGTGTCACTGTCCAAATATTTCTGGCCCTGACTGTATATTTATGCAATGCAATCTTTGCTCATGTGATACTGTATTATTGCTATCTCTGAAGCAGCTATTAATAATATATGTCTGATAGACTCTCTGCTATTTGAGTGCAATATTTATTCCATATACTGATGCTGCTGCAATACTATTATTAGCATTCTCCCTCCTGCTGTGCTGTAGTGCTTTAAACTATTTCACTGTGTTTAGAAAAGAAAAAACCTTATGTCTATATTTGTTCCTTGAAAAAAGAGATTTATACTGTTATCATTTTGTGAGTAGGGGTCTGTATCATTCAGCAGCCAAATTGTTGAATGGTTAACTGAGATATGCCAAAGCAGCTGATTAAAGACTCATGTTGCCTACCGAAGCCTTTCGAAGAGACAACAAAATTTGTCAGTAGGGACAACTGTGGAACCAACAATGTCATCCTCATATTTATTCTGGGAAGAACACTTATCTGACTGTAAGAGGGAATGGAGGAAGAATAGCAACTTGCACATGTTAATTACAACTCTGTGTCTGTTGGGGACACTCTAGGTTCATGTCACATGCTGCATCTTAAAGAGAAAGGTAGGAAGAGGCACAGGCAGGGGTTGAGGCTAACAGAATTAAAATGACAATGAAAGCACAGACCATGACAAGAAACTGAGGCACTGGCTATGGCGGACAAAATATTAAGACTTAACCTTTTTTTTAATAATTCTAAACTTTGCACAACCAACCACCATGTAAACTTTTGCATACCAAGCCAAAAAAATTCACAACTCAAGTACCAATATTATTCCTTATAGGGCCTATAAATAGCACCCTGCAGATTCCGTCACCATTAGTAGTTATAGAATAACACCACTTTAAAAACTCAGCGACTCCTTGATTAAATTCCTTGACTCACTAAATTTCCCATATACTGACAAGGGCTTATTCCTGATATCATGTGATAGTCAGTCAAACTGACAGCTATCTCTGGAGTCTGTTAAATCAATCATAGTATATGAATATCAGGATGGTAATTACCACCACTAGAGTTGATTGAATCAGCCAAACTCTGGGACCAGCGGATCCCTGCCGGATTGAATATAAAATTCAGATCCGCTCTAGATTCCGGTGCCCATATAAGTCTTTGGGGACCAGAATCCGGAGATTAAAAACGTTTGTGGAGGGGACAGTGGGGGTAGGAGCGCACACGGTGCACTCACCCGAGGCTGTGTCATGGCGGCACACTCCTTCCAGGTCACGCTTTTCCCTTCCAGAGCTGGAGAGATTGTTTTAGTCCATATAAGAAAAATATTTTTACTTGGAATTAATAAATTTGAAGTTTTTTTAAAAGATATGGTACTGCACATTGTTATCCTCCCCTCCTCCGTTCCAATGATTGTGACAGCTGTGGATGCCAACCACAGATACCATGTACCGACCCAGGTGGAATCTAGACACTGAGACTGGTGAGCTGGATATATTGTATTTTTGTTTTTTTTTCTAATATTTTAGTGCTTCTGTAGAAATAACACTGGCCTGGCAATGCGAAAACACACTAGAGCAATCATAGAAGTGTACACACAATTGAATAAGAAGTCTATGACTGCTGTTATAAGGAATACAGTTATTGTCTCTCAGGTTGTTAATTTAGAGAATTATACAAGCATTATACATGTGCTGATAATTACCAAACTGATATTCATATACTCTGATTGATTTAACAGACTCAAGAGGGAGCTATCAGTTTTACTAACTATGATATGATATCAGGAATAAGCACTTGTCACTTTAAGGGGAATTTGGTGAGTCAAGGGATTTAGTCCAGGATACCCCAAGTTTTTAAGTTTTTAAAGTGATGTTGTTCTATCACTACTAATGGTGAGGGGATCCGCAGAGTGGTATTCATAGGCCATCTAAGGAATAATATTTGTATCCCAGTCATAATATTTTTTGGTTAGAATAGGCTAAATTTTTCATGGTAGTTGGTAGTACAAATTTTAGAATTATTCAATAAAGATTAAGTCTTAATATTTCTGTCCAACATAGTCAGTGATAGTATTTAAGTTTGGTGGACTTTTATAGTCTTAAAGGTCTCTCACAGTGAAAAAAAGAAACTGGGGCAGCAGGTTGATGAAAATGGACCAACAGGGCTTTCTGTTGTGCTAGTCAGCATGATAAGTTGTATGATGGAATGGTTCTGGGATGAGAGGAAAATTGTTACCTTCAAGCAAAGGGATAAGTATAGTATAGACAAGATTTTAGACATTTGGCCACAAAGCAAAATAGGATTTTTTTGGGGGGTTTCCAAAAAGGAGCTGAATTGGCTTATTATCAGAATAAGCTATGGTACCTTCTCTGGAAAGCTTTCATCTAGCAGATGCCTGACAACCACATGACTAATGA